>NW_019231846.1:397809-414838 GCF_002742605.1 Olea europaea var. sylvestris
AAAGGTAAGAGTATTTATGAACCTCCTTGAGTAGGTTTTCAAGTACATACATTTACAATTTCATTGTGTCTACATATTCATGCATGCATTCTAATGTTTTTATCTCATTTTTTGCACCATCTTTTTTAAAAAAAAGAACGAGTTTGATGATTTAACACTTCGAAGTGATGTAATTGAACATGTTATTTTGTTCTCATGAACAATGACTAAAGTTTTCATTCATCTAGTTTAAAACTTTTTTGGAGTACATGACATATGTTTCTTCATGTATTATCTACACTACACATACTAAGCTCTCGTGAGTCAGTAGTGTGGGAGGTCGCATTGAACATGGATTGACTTTTAACTAGTTGACCTAAACTCTAGTATATTTCCCATTCAAAAATTAGCAGTGAGCTTCAAAAGATCTGAATTCCATGTCAATAGAAAAAGACTTCGGTCTACATTTCACTACAAGGGTCATTTAAAAAGTTTAATGAAGAAAGTCTACATGTAAGATGTGAAAAAAGGAAAAAAAAATGTGCTTACAGATAGGGGAGTAAAAGTCAAACAGAAAATAAATATAAACTATTTTGTTTAAAAATATCTTAGTAGTGCTAGATTTGACTTTCACTATTTGAGGAAAATATTCATTCACCAATGATTTCTTATGCATGTTATTTATCACAAATTTAAGTTTTTGAATCTTGCTCACGGGATATTAGTGACACTTTTCTTATATGGGTTTCTTAAACAATTTACTTCATATAAGTTTATAATAAGTTGTATGGGAAGAGTTTATTGTTCATGAGTTATGCTTGTATAAGTAATCAAATAATTATTCATATGATGAAATGATATGAGTTTTCATGACATGATGTTACATAAGTAGTGCATTCACCCCCTTTTTTTTTTGTGATTATGTTGCTTGTTTCCCTTTGTTAGTCATGACAAAAAGGAGGAGTGATAGTATATTTATTTTAGGGGGTTAGTAGTATTGATTTAGGAAGAGTAGACTTGCAAACATTTGGGATTTTAATATAAATATTGGTATTGGGTTTGGTGTCATGTATAATATTGATATCATATATAGATCTTGTTAGCTTTGCTATTTTGATGTTCTACCTCAAGGGTCATGTTTAGTTACTAAGTTATTGATGTACGGGTGCTACATATTTTGGTGTTACATGTCTTCATTTGCGTTGTATGCACGACTTAGTTAGGTTCTTTATTATTAGTTTCCTTGTGCTTTTACACTTGGTACTGTTTGAGTTGATATGTTTCAAGAAACATGTACGACAAAAAATTGAGATAGGTTTTGGGTTTGAGTCTTTAGGTTGATAGGAATTAGGTTATGGTCATTGTTTAATTTTGAAAATTTTGATTTTGTCACGAAATGTCAAAGCTAGAATTTGTTAGGTCTGAAGTATTGGCAAGTTTCGTGTCCAAATATCATTTAATCGAGTTATAATTAATGTCAAGGTGTTGGGGGGTGGGAGTGTTTTTGGAAAGGATCAAATTTAGCCTAAGAAAATGAAGAAAACATAAAATCTCCTTTTGGCCGCCAGAAAGATTGTACGAACGATTATAGTAGTGAAATGATTGCACATTGGCCACCTACTATTTGCTTGAGTGGACGGGTTACATGGTGAAACCCTTGGTTACGATTATCTGATTTTTTACTATCCCAAACATCTTCAAACACTTCATATTATAAATATTCTAGCCAGATTTAGACCTTATGGTATGTTAAGCCTCTATTCATTCAAGGTAACACTTTGTTAAGGATCAATTACATAATACATAATTCTCATGACTCAACCACAAGATTAAAATACCAAAAATACCATAAGATCAAACAATAACAAAATCCTTTATCAAATAAGCTTTAGAGTTCTGAAAATCTAGAGAGGTGATTGTTGTTCCAATTTGTAAAGTACAAGTTTGTTTTCAGCGATCTATGAGGGGAAAAAAATCCAGAGGTTCTGGAGCTAATGCTGGAGTGTACAACTGACGAGTTCTTTGAAGATTATAGGTTGTGGGTTAGAATTTACTAAAGTTTAGTCTGGCCAATTCTTCAAGTCAATTCTTTTCCATTGGATCTGCTACTTGCAATGAGTGCTTAGAGGTTTTATTTCTTGAAGAGTTCTTCAAGGATTTTCTTTTTTAAACAAATTTCGGTGTTAATATACTTTACTATGTTGATTTGTATGCTTTGATTGTCTGTTGGGATTTAATTTAATTAAACTTCATCTAGATTCAATAATTTGTGATTTGTTACAATTATTGTTTGTTAATTTTTAAGTCTGCATACCATACCTATCCATCCCCATCTAATTGTAAATTGTGTCGAACTGCATTTTTTCAAAAACAACACAACTACCAGTAATATATAGCAAATAATTATAAAAAAAAATAAGAATAACTGGAAAAACTAACCTTAAAATTGAGCCAAAATTCAAGAAATTTATTCGTACAAGGAAAAAATTTGTGAGATTTAATTAAAATTTTTATTTAACTATCTACTCAATTATGGTGACAGCTATAAATATGGTTTAGCAACAATTGTTTAGCATTTTAGCCAATTTGAGAGTTTCGTATTCGCAATTGTGCTGAACAAAATTTAAATTAATGTACTTTTAGATTTTTTTGGTAAATGGCTTGAACAAAGTGAAATATGTAAATCAAATATTTTTGAAACGATTTGATTCGATTCAAAATTAAAACATCAAGGGATTAACGTTTGACTCAAATCAATAATTTCCAAATAACAATTTCGATTCGATTTTACAATTGGACGATTTCATTGTTCATCCCTATGCCTAATGAAATTTTTGACATTTTCCTGAGACATTCCCAGCCTAATTATGGACTTACGCACCGCAAAATTCCAAATCCATAATCAATTTAATTTTAAAGGTTCGAAACACGTGCGTGTTTACTGCACACGTTATTTGACTGTGGGTCAGTTGCCCATTGACCACTCACCTGCCTCGTGGCTGCATCCAGTCTCTTTTAAAATGCATGGGATTTTCCTTTTCCTTTTCCTTTTCCTTTTCTTTTTCTTTTTCTTTTTCTTTTTCATTTTCCCCCTTTGTAGTAAGGCCAAGGTTAAAGGCACGGCTGCTACTCGATCGTAATATGACAATATTGATTGAATTATTTTCCCATATTAAAAAAAAAAATACTATAAAAATATGGTATTTTAGGTGGAAGAAATAAATAATATTGTCAAACAATAAAATGCTATTATCAAAATAGGAAAATGCTATAATCTTGAGCATATAAATCAGTCTATGATTAGTAGATAAAGAATGGAGAAATATTGTAGCCTGTAATATGCTTAGATAGAGAGAATTAAACAATTTGTGAGCTTATTCCAAAAATGTAGCTTATTTTCCAAAACTTGAAGGAAAAAAGTGACATTAAATGACCCTATTAGAAGAAATTACAAATTCTTTGTAAAAAAAATTTATTTAAATAATAAAAGAGAATAATACTGATTTCAAAAAAGAAAAATAATTTATTAACACAAGCAAAGAAAATTTGACAAGTCAATGAGAATATTAAAAAATTGTTGAAAATAAAACCAGCTGATTTATATCAAGACTTCTTATTAGTGTTTTAACTAAAAATGAAAGATAATAGTCTCCATAAGAGAATATACATTAATAAGCCCCTGTTTAGTGAGGATTGAAATCAATTTTTTAGTAAATTTTGATAAAAATTAATTAAATATGTGATTGAAAAAATGTGAAATTTATAAAATATGTTGTTAATATTAATTGTTAACTTAAATTTTGGTAAAAATTTAAATTTTAATCCTTATTCATTTTAAATTGGTAATTCTGCAACCTTGAAACTTTTTTGAAAATGCTGCATAATACTATTTGTATTTATTGTGGGGAAGCAAGCTTCATATAAGAGAAGAATCTATAAATAAAATTAATAAAAATATATAAATTTATATAAAAATAAAATTAAAAAGAATTATGTAAATGGTGTAGTCAAACGATTTGACCCATTGTTAATTTATGGAAAGATAGATGAATGAGAAAGAAAAATTTATTTAAAATAAAATAGTAATTGAAATTTTGGAGAATAAAAACAATAGTAAAAAAATTGGCATGTGAAGTGTTACTTAATGTGATAAAAATGGTGTAAAATTTTGTTTATAATTATAAATATTTTGGTGTATTTAACTATCTTTAATGACAAATTTGTAATTCTATTAGCAAGAGTTATTTTTTGTTACCATACTATAAATTGTAAATTTACAAAACACGTTGTAAATTGTAAATATGCGTATTTTGTAAATTTTTGTAATTAATATCCGTAAAAGTTAATTTGAGCAATTAATTTCTATAGTTCTATCTTATCCAAGACAAAATCTGTCGTTAAGTGTGCTTGTTTGGCTATGTTTAAACTTTGGTTAAGAACAACTTAAAAATTTTTCATGAATATTGACCGAGCAAATTTACAATATTTTATTTTTTATTTTTTATTCTTTTCTCTCGTCTTTTTTGACCTAAGTCCTAACGTGTTGTTGACGACTCTCAGAAGGTGGAATTAATAAGTAATTAAACTATAGCCGGCAAGCCTCCTTTCCACTTTATATTGATTCATTGTATCTCAACTTAAATTAAAAAAAAAAACCCGTACAATCTGATTCTTCTTCTCTCTAATCTTGAGCCCTTTATAATGGAGAATTATCGAACAAAATTTCAATCTTCATCTTCAACCCCAGCTGCATCTCACTTGTCTGTATTAAACATGGCAAATTCTCATGCAGGAGCTGAATTTCAAGATCAAAAGTTAAATCAGTTAAATCAGTACATGGGGCCGATGGCACCTCGCACTGAAATTCCTATTTCGAACATAAACAATATTGTTGCTCAGAGGAATAACCTTGTAGATGTTGGAACTGTAGAGGTTAAATCGGACAATAAATATAAGGTCGAGAAGAAATCTCGAAAACCTAAATATGCTTTTCAGACAAGAAGTCAGGTTGATCTACTGGATGATGGGTACAGATGGAGAAAATATGGTCAGAAAGCTGTGAAAAACAACAAATTTCCGAGGTCTATTGCTTCTTCTTTTTCCCACTTAATTTCTGTTACTTGTAACTTATAAATTATAAGCTTGTGACTGTGCTATGCTGTATATATGCACATATTGTGTATGTTTTTAGGTTTGATCGCATTCTAGATTTTAGTTTTGGAAAATTTTAAACTTTGTTTCAATAGTTTGGTTGCTATGATCTTTTGGGACTTGCATAAATTAATAGATCTTACATAAAATAAATGTTAAGGGAACGATCGGAATGCTTTCGGGGAATTCGTTGTTAAGAATAAATCAAACAACTTCAAGTAAAGACATAAAAGAAGTTAAGATGGAAAATGTTTATTATTTTCAATTTTCAACTAATATCAGATATTCATTAATTTCTAAGTGCACAAATTATTGAGGAGATTCGATTTAATGATTTAGATCATTTCTCCCTCTGTGTATATATATAGACACACACAATCTCTTTCCTGATTTTGTTAAGGTTAATACATATGAGGATTAATAAGGAAAATATCTTAAACTGATTATGATATAGACATTCATCTACATGTATGAACTAACAAATTTCTAATTACTTTCCGTATTTGCAGAAGCTATTATCGTTGCACGTATCAAGGGTGCGACGTCAAGAAGCAAATTCAAAGGCTATCTAAAGACGAAGAAATAGTAGTCACAACATATGAAGGAAAGCACTCCCATCCAATGCAAAAATCCATGGAAAACTTTGAGCATATTCTCAGTCAAATGCAAATTTACAATTCCCGTTAAGTACGAATCATCTTCCTCAGACATGTAGAGTGAAATGAACATTTTGTAAAATGTTATCTTTTATTTTATACTAGCTATTTATTGGAATAATATTTGTACGATATATTAATTAGACTTGGATCATTGTGTAGAACTGCAAAAATATTTTAACTTATCTCTCTCTCTCTCAGTTTTAATTTCGACTTTTGAGTTTTAATAGAAAAGGTAAAACTTCTAAAATTGTCTTTTCCTCTTGTTCTCACATACTTTCTCGCAATCTGACCCAAGATAGTGAATTTTCTTTGTGTGTGAGTTCAACGTAGAGGAAGTGTTGGCCTCGGATTATGCACGGATGACATGGTCAACGGATTTAAACTTCACTCACGTCTACACGTATGGTCCCCACACACTTGAACAAACTATTAGAAGCATGTGGCTGCTTTAGAAGGTAGGGAATGAGGCAGTATACATTTTGACAATTAAGTCTGTTAACTTGTATATTTATATTTAGGTGTGGATGGATGAAAGATGTGTGTCACGTTATTGTACGGGTATTGGATGTAAATAGAGAATAATAAGGAAGCAATATTACTGGAATGTGTAAAATTACAATACCTTCAAATGGCATTGAGTATGAACTTTTATAGTAGAAGAGGTGGGGTGATTACCATTGGATGAAAGAACACTTGGCCTCATCGTAATGGCTGAGGTACCTCATCGTAGATGTCACCTCACCAGTCCTAGGTTTAGGGGCATTAAATGTTTTGAAAAGTCGCCATCCCAAAGCCTAGATTTGATATCTGAAAAGTAAATTGACAAGTTGAGTGTGAGGTGTTAGCTGTAAAGATATCATATCAATCAATTACAGGAAAATCTTGTATGGAGTACGTAAAGCAAGAGATGCCTTCTCATATTAAGAGGTTGATCGCCTCGGATTTACTTTACTACAGGTTATTAACATCTCTCGTATTGTCCATGGAGGGTCGAACTCTACATGGCGCTTCAGCTGAGGTGATGCATCACAAAGGCTACCTTAATCTATGGCCTCGGCTGAGCTTAGTAAAATAGTGACGTAGACTGCGAGCTTGATTGGGCTTTTCAGCTGACTACCACATGGTCAATGTTTGGAATGGGGTTGATTGAGCATAACATGAGGCACTTCACCATCAGCATTGGAAAAGATGCTTAAAAATAACTTCATATCTATTTTAAGATAAACCAAATATATAGGATTAGGATCTTTACTAAATATGATAGGTTGCAGTGTACTAGTCATTTTTGACTAAAAAAGGTTAGGTAAGATGTATGGATAATAATGTAGGGTGACGGAAGCGTAGAATTGATGAACGAACACGGCATTGAAGTTCACTTGAAATAAGCGTATCCCACAATATGACCACCTTATAATTTCTGTTGATTTTTAAGAATACAAGAAATATAGGCATAAAAAACTCTTTAATTCTTACTCATCATTTCAAATGTTAAACATCGAGAATTAGGCCTGGGGAAAGAATCGAAAAATCGACCAAACCAATCAAATTGAATAGACTCGGGTCGGTTCAACACGGAGTAATTGGTTTGGTTTGGTTTTTTTTTAAGCAAAATCATGGTGGGTCAGTTCGATCATGGTTTGAAGTCTCAAACCATTGCTTAACCGAATCAACCCAACTCATTTATGTGTTCACCTTTTTCTTTAAAAGAATTAAGAAAAATAAAAATTAAAATATACTCTAATCTCATAACTATATATCGATTCCTCCAATCTATTATGTTGTTGGTAAGTAATAGCACTGAAAATTTTCTTTTACGTTAATATGTTAAACTTAGCATTTTTTTTTCGATATTCAGTCAATCGGACTATATAATACATAAAAAAGCAATAAAATTTTTAAGTTTTCTGTTGATGTGTCTCTATAACCTGATTTAATTTATTAATCAATAGTTCTTATAATATAAAATTATTTGGTTATTTTAGTTCTTATAATTTAAGAGTGCCTAAAACTCGGAGAATTTCCTTAAAAAAAAAAATTAAACTAAAATTCCAAACCGATTTGGATTGGTTTGGTTCGGTTTAAGAGTTAGAGTGAGTTGGTTTGAGTTGAAATTTATCCAAAACGACTAATTTGATTTTGGTTTCGAGTTGGAGTCGAAACCGACCCAAATCAAACCGCGCCTAGGCCTACCGAGAATTTATGAGATTGAAAAATTCCAAAATCTATAATTTCAACTCAAAAATAACTTATTGCCAGGGTAATTTGCAACCCTTATTTAAAGAAATAAATTAGAATCTAGATAATTACTAAAATCTAGATAATTATTAAAAATAAAAGATAATGATGAAAATTAAAAACTATAATATTTAGATATAATAAAAAATAAATGGAATTAAAATTCAAATCTAATTAAAAGATATTGACGAAAATTTAAAATAATCATAAATAAAGACAATTCAAATTTATTTTAATAAAGAAAACTAACTAAAAGATACTTAAAACTTGATTTTAATCAAATATGTCATACCAATCCATCTATGCAGGACCTACTTAATTTAGAGCGCTTATTTTTTAGATTAATGGAAAGATCCCGGCTAAAGAGCTAATAAATTTTTTAAAAAAAATCTTCTAAAAAAAATCTAAGTATTATAAATACAGTAGTATTTATGAATGACAATTATATATTTGCAGCTCTAATCATTATTACCATTAGATTCCTTGTAGCCATAATTCTTCCCTGTCAATGAAAATAGACATAATTTTATTGACTTCTCTAATTTTTTTTCCTTTTTTCTCTCCAATTTATAACACGTTATCAGAACAAAATTCTAACTAATTGAGATAGTAAAAGTTATTTCTCTTTCTACTTTCAAATCTTTAGCCAGTTGATTTTTTTTTTCCTTTAATTTAAGGGAAGACTAGAATTTCTAGCCAATTGAGTTTACAAAAAAAAAAAAAAACTCTTTTATTCTACACAAAGAAAAGGTTAATATTATCTTAACTTTAAATTGTATAACAAAGTGATATAATTATTTGATCTAATTATATGGATTTGACTATACCAATTTATGATAAATAAATATTTATGCGAATGCTGTTTTTTGTTCAATATTTGAATATAATATTCCAGAAGAATATTATATTATTTAGAAACAATCTAAATCAATATTTCAGAAGAATATTTTAGCATTGCTTGAAAAGGACATGCTATTATAATTTCAATATTATTGAAGAATATTGATTCATGACATGACTATATCTTTATTCTGTATGAATATTTATTTATATTAATCAATTATGAAATAAAGTCATGTTTAACGGGTAAAGGTAAATTTTACGTTAATATATCTATAGTTTCAATTGAATTCACATTAATAAATTTAAGCCAATATTTTGCGTGTGTTTCATCTTTTTGCCTAGTTTATCAATTTTTCTTGCTCATCATTCAATTAATTATATCGTTCATGTTCTTTTTAACACGAGTATAGTTTATGAATTTAGTATTTGCTTATCTATCTATTACAAAATATTGTTGTTCCTGAAGTAGCACATTATTATTGATTTTCTAGTTAAAATTTACTTTTTCTCAGAGAGCATAATTAAGTAAAATTTAACATAAATTATATTTTTGCTCATGAAGAGCCAATCTTTACATAATATATATTTTAAATAATAAAATATTCTTGCTCTTGAAGAGCATAACATTAAAATTTTAATATTTTAAAATAATATTGATATATTGCTCTCGAAGAAGTAATATCAAATACACATGCTCTCGAAGTAGCACTTGTTTTGAAAAATATATCATTTTAAATGAGTGTTTATCCCTGAAGGAAAATATACACATACATCAAGTTTGACAACTTTTTTTTTACATCATGTGAGTTGGCAGACTTTTATACATTGATTTTAATAATCTTTTTTCAATCCATGGCTAGAATTTTTACATATAGGCGAATTGCCAGCAAAGCTGGCAACCGATAGTGTACAAGAGGCATAACTGATGATTATATCATGATTAATCATATTTTTGAGAATTAACTTTATCTTTTATTTAATTGAATAGTTATTCAAATAGTAAACATTATATTGAATTAGAAGTTCAATTGTTGAATATAATATTGTTTGGCACGACTAATTGGACCATCATTGGAATAATAATGATAATGGAAATTGAAAATTCAAACATTCAATGAAGAATCAAAAGATTCTTCAATTTAATGAATTCTTTTTCCTATATAATGTTTTGTTCTCTTTATTGAAAATTGGTCATTAACTAACACTAACTAAAATAAGGACTGAATTTCATATATTTCTGAAAATTAATTAGGGAGATATATGTTGGCCATCTAGATATTATTTAATACATCTACTAGATGATTGTATAGTATTTCCAACCAGAAGTTTGTAAAATTATTGCTCAAATTTTAAATTATGAGCATTAGTTTTAGATTACTCAATCAAGACGATGTGTCTTATTATTGTTAATGAGCCTAAATCTCAATATTTTAATAAGTGTTAATTAGGATATCAATAAAATATTTTAACATTATTGCTTGTTAAATGCCTCTAATTAGCCTGCAACGTCGACCTGCCAAGGCCACAAGTCAACATGCTAAGGAGTAGGACAAACATGCAAGCCGAAAAAGCCAGACCGAAGAGACCAATCGTTACGGATCTCTCGAAGATTGGCATAACGGAAAAGAATCTCAAAAAAGCCACAGATGAGCAATTGTCCTTTAATGAGAACGAGGCGGATCCACATGCTTACCACGGAGTTATGGTAATCTCGTTGCTTGTGGCAGGGGTAACCATCCCCAAAGTGTTGATGGATACAGGAAGCGCTCTGAACATCCTATTCAGCAATACCCTTAAATGGATGGGTATCCCTGCTAACTTCCTTCGACCATACCTAAACATGGTCCTAGGATTAAGCGAAGTCTTGACTTCTACTAAAGGATCAATCTCAAAGTTGAGTCTGTATCAACACCTTGGCAGGTGAAGATGAACTCCGAATTCGTGGTGTTCGACACTCCCTCCCCTTATGACGCTGTGATGAGATAGCCCCTACTCTTCAGCCTGAGAGCAGCAGTTTCCCTATATCACTATTCTATCAAGTTTCCCACACCCCATGGTGTGGGAGAAGTCAAAGGAAACAGGGAGCTCGCTGAAAGATGTCAATGGAAAACCTGTGCCAACCATCGACGCAGCTCTCCGGGAGTACATATGGCAAACATATGGGAATCCGAACTCATTCCCTTAGACCCACGGACCAAGATCGAAGGCAGGGAACCCGTTGAAGAACTAGAAGGAGTTCGAGTCTATGCCAAGGAGCTTAAAGTCGGGTGCGATTTGCAGTCCTGCACTTGGAGCAAGATTGTGGCTTTCCTTAAACAGAACCTTGATGTCTTCGCCTGGGAGCACAATGACATGAGAGGAATAGATCCCAGTATTGCATGCCACAAATTATAGGTGGATCTTTCAGTTCGGCCAAAGCAGCAAAAACGATGACCTCTGAACCTTGAAAGATATGAAGCACTCAACAAAGAGGTGCAAAAGCTGTTGAACAAAGGTTTCCTCCGTGAAGCGAAATACCCGAAGTGGGTCGCGAATCCGATCATTGTGAAAAAGCACAACAGAGTTGGAGGGTATGCATAGATTTCACCGATCTCAACAAAGCATGCCCCAAAGACAGCTTTCCATTACTGAGAATAGATCAACTGGTAGACGCCACTGCCGGGCACGAGCTACTCAGCTTCATGGACGTGTATTTCAGATACAACCAGATACCGATATACGGCCCGGATCAGGAACATACCTCGTTTGTAACTGATCGAGGCCTTTATTGCTACAAAGTAATGCCATTTGGTCTCAAAAATGCTGGCGCCACCTACCAACGACTTGTGAATTCCATGTTTTCCTAGCAGATCGAAAAGACAATGGAAGTGTATGTTGATGATACGCTGGTCAAAAGCATCAAGGCCAAGGACCACTATCAGCACCTGACCGAAATGTGTGATATACTGAGGAAGTATGGAATGAAGTTGAACTTGAGGAAATGTGCTTTCGGGGTTAGTTTTGGAAGATTCCTAGGTTACATTGTAAACAACCGAGGATTTGAGGCAAATCTTGAAAAAATACAAGCTGTCATCCAAATGAAGCTTCCAACCAAACCCAGAGAGGTACAAAGTTTAACCGGAAGGATTGCCGCCCTCAGTCGATTCGTCTCCAAATCTATGAACCGCTGCAAACCATTCTTCGACACGTTATGAGGAGTAAAGAAGTTCGAATGGACTAAAGAATGCTAGTACGCCTTTAACAAGTTAAAAAGACAACTAGCCCGACCTCCGTTGCTTTTGAAACGTAAGGCAGGCGAGGCCCTGAAGCTATATTTATCTATTTCAGAGCATGCCATTAGTGCCATTCTAACCTGAGAAGAAAATGACGTTCAACATCTGGTTTATTACGTAAGCCTTCTTCATGAAGTCGAGCTCAGATATTCGCCTGTAGAGAAACTGGCATTCACCCTGCTGATGGCAGTGCAAAAACTGAGGCCATATTTCTTGGAACACCCCATTGAGGTCTTTACCATCTCTCCATTGGGGCAAACGCTGCAAAGGCACGACACCTCTGGACGGATGGTAAAATGGGCAATAGAACTCGGACAATTCGACATCAAATACATGCCTCGTTCGTCCATAAAGGGTCAAGCACTCGCCGACTTTGTCTCTGAGTTCTGCAATGTCCCAATTGAAGAACAAAAAGAAACCCCTTGGAAACTTTATGTTGACGGTTCATCCACTGAAGAACGATCTGGAGCCGACGTCGTATTAATCAGCCCTGATCATCGCATATTCTGCGAAGCCTTGGCATTTGACTTTAAAGTCTCAAACAATGAGGCTGAGTATGAAGCTCTCATTGCTGGAGCAAGGATGGCCTCAGGGTTAGGGATCTCAGACCTGATCCTACACAGCGACTCCCGACTAGTCGTGAATTAGGTTAACGGTGTATATATGGCGAAAGAAGATAGGATGGACAACTACCTATGAGTTGTGAAAAAAGAACTTGAAAGGTTCAACACCACCCAAGTTAAACAAATTCCCTGATCTCAGAGTAGTCACACCGATGCGCTGGCCTGCCTAGCCACCAGTGAGGAAATCGAGGAGTTCGATAGCATCCCCGTGGGAAGAATATCCCTACTGTCCACCAAGCTGGATAAAGTGGTCCTTATGATGATAGACCCCAAACCAACTTGGCAGGACGAGATCATTGCTTATCTGAAAATCGAAAAATATCCCGAAAACTCTGCAGAGGCTAGAAAGCTCCGAACAAGGTCTGCCACGTATACTCTCATTGATAATATACTATACAAACAGGGATATTCTACACCCTTGTTAAGGTGTTTAAACGAAGAAGAAGCTCAGCACGCCCTGCAGGACATTCACGAAGGAATATGTGGAAACCATTCCGGTGGACTTTCACAAGCCCACAAGATCATACGACGAGTATACTTTTGGCCGGCAATAAGACGTGATTCCCTTGAATTTGTCAAAAGATGCAACAAGTGCCAGCACCTCGCCCCCATCATAAATACTCCACCGCGCGAACTGAACCCAGTAACAGCACCTTGACCCTTTGCAAAATGGGGGGTCGACCTAATTGGACCCATGTTCATTGGAAAATGAGGGGTAAAATTCGCCATCATTACAGTGGATTACTTCACCAAATGGGCTGAGGCAGAGCCCCTTGCCATCATCACAGATCAAAAAACAACCAACGTTTTGTGGAAATCAGTGATCTGTAGGTTCGGCATACCTCACTCCATTATTATGGATAATGGAAAACAGTTCGACAACGCACGAATTTCAGATTTCTGTGAAGAGTTCAGCGTTAAGAAACATTTCTCATCATCGAACCATCCACATGCAAACGGCCAAGTCGAAGCCAGTAACAAGATTATTAAGCACACATTGAAAGCAAAACTCGGCTTGTTTAAAGGAGGATGGGCCGAAGAACTCCCCAGTGTGCTATGGTCTTATCACACTACTGCAAGGATGAGCACGGAAGAAACCCCGTTTTCACTGGCTTTTGGCATAGAGGCCGTGATCCCACTAGAAGTCAACATTCCCTCACTGTGCATAACTGATTATGACGAAGAAAGGAACCACATAGCTCTTCACACGGAACTCGACCTTACCGAGGAAAAAAGGAAAGACGTTGAACTCAAGAATGTCGTTTATAAATAGTGGAACGCCAAGTACAACAATCAAAAAGTGCGAAAAAGAGAATTTGAGGTAGGATCCCTCGTTTTACGAAAGGTATTCCTCCCCACAAGAGAGATCGACAGTGGGTGCCAGGGTCCGACTTGGAAAGGTCCTAATTTGATAACGAAGGTCCTGCTAAAAGGGGCATATGAATTGGAAGACTTGGGGGGTAGACCCTTACCCCATCATTGGAATGCCGAACACCTTAAGCAGTACTACCAGTGAACGAAAAAAGCCCATATAAAGCCCTATTGTAATGTCAATCATATCAATATAAAGGGACTTCCTATTTTTGAACATTTTATTCAGCAATCTATCAGAATCTTATAAAGCCCTGCTCCATACACAGGCCGATCTAAGGTCGTATGTGCAACACTTAGTGGAAAATTCCTTCTAAGGAATCTTATAAAGCCCTGTTCCATACGCAGGCCGATTAAGGTCGTATGTGCTGCGACACTTAGTGGAAAATTCCTCCTAAGGAATCTTATAAAGCCCTACTCCGTACGCAGGCCGATCTAAGGTCGTATGTGTTGCAATACTTAGTGGAAAATTCCTCCTAAGGAATCTTATAAAGCCCTGCTCCGTACGCAGGCCGATCTACGATCGTATGTGCTGCGACACTTAGTGGAAAATTTCTCCTAAGGAATCTTATAAAGCTCTGCTCCATACGCAGGCCGATCTAGGGTCGTATGTGCTGCGACACTTAGTGGAAAATTCCTCCTAAGGAATCTTATAAAGCCCTTCTCCATACGCAGGTCGATCTAAGGTCGTATGTGCTGCGACACTTAGTGAAAAATTCATCCTAAGGAATCTTATAAAGCCTTGCTCCGTACGCAGGCCAATCTAAGGTCGTACATACCGCAACCCCTAGTGGAAATTTTCAAGGTCCTGCTCTACACGCAGGACGAGCTAAGGCCGTACGTGGTACTACACTTAGTAAAAATGTCCAATGCATAAGCCCAGTTTGGAAAGCAGGTACTGCACAACTAGGTAAAATTCATTCAAGGTAATTCTACATGCTATTGTAACGCTCTTACAAATTTAGCTAAGTTTGTGAGGTATTGTAAAAAAAAAAAAGGTCATAAAAAGTCAAAACAAAAGAAACCGTACTGAGCATATACAATTATCCATTCCAAACAAAATGTCATTAAAAGTCAAAACAAAGTTCACTCATAAGCCAGGAACATATTGCAAAACTAAATACCAAAAACGGTGTTTTTAATCGCCTAGGGGTCTTAAGGGGCTGGGATATTATCTTCAACATCCTAGGTTGCTGGTAATACACGAACTCCAGCAGACTCATACAACCTCCGTAGCTCCTCCTTCTGTCCCTCCAGCGCCTCATCCAGAAAGGCCACATCAAAATCAGGCCTCTCATTCCTGATGTGCCCCACCAGCTCCTCCAGTGCTACCACATAGACTTTCTGGGCTACGACGTCAAACTCAAAGGACTCCTTCCAGGCCTTCATCGCTCTGTCAACCTTGGCCTCAGCCTCTTCAGTCCTTTGGTGGCCTGCCTTGCCCTTTCATTGGCCTTTTGTACTTTCTGGATGGCCTCTCCGACTTTGCCACGCTCCTCTTCTGCCCGAGCTCTGGCCTCTTCCTCCGAGGTCCTCAATGCTTTGATCTCCCCCATCAATCTCTCTTCAACATCAATCTTGGAATTCAGCTCGATTCTCATCTGATTCAGCTTCTCTTCATACTCCTTCTCCCTCAGAGCGAACTGGGTTATAAAGATTGAAGGCCTGATCCTTTGCGTCTATAAGTTTGTCCAGCTCGGACTTCACCTGTTTTTCAAAAATCAGAAATCAAGTAAGTCATTAAAACAGTTATAAAATTGATCAAAAGTCAAGTAAGAGGTATACCTTATCCGCCACTGCCATTATGTATAAAACTGATCGGTGACCATGGAGCTGAGCAGTGACCAAGGCCTTACCAATGGGCATCTCATTCAGATAGCCTTGCTCTCTCTCACCCCAGCTTCGGGTAAGCAGATTGGCTGACTCCTTCAATGCTGAAGTGAGCGCGGCAGTCATTCCTCTAGAAGGAGAAGGAGCTTGGAGATAATCTAAAAATATCTCTGGTCGGTGTCCCACCAAACTTTCCCAGCTCGACCTCTGTAAATCTGGGCACCGATCTTGCAAGTTTGCAGAACTGGTCCCGATAGCAGAGGGGGTAGCTGGGGAAGGCAAAGAAGAAGAGGACAGGGTAGGGCTCGGTAAAGGCATTGCCTTAGGAATCCTCAGTGCTACCGGGGGCGCAGATCGGTTCCTCTTCAATGGAACCTCCTCATCCACCTCTTCAGAACGGCTCTCCACTCGTTCTGGGGCATCTCTCTTTTTTCCTTTGGCTGCAGCCGCTGCCTTTGCTGCCTTGTAGCCCCACATCTCGTCTTGATGATCTGAGAAAATAGTGAAAAGCTCAATAAATATGTATATACATAAAGAAACCACAACTGTGAATGAGGGTCAAAATATTACTTGAACTGGATGGAGCCGAACTTGAAGCTCGTACTTGCAACAAATCGGCCCGGTATAAGTTTGAATTTGAGATCACAAACTTACAGGACCTCTATTTTTTAGGTAATGATCTTATTACCTCAACTCGTCTCTGTGTATCTTTGGTTAGCGTCTCCTTCTTGTAATCTGTACAAAGGAAAAAATATCGAGGTCAGTACTTCATCAACATACGCCTTGCTAAAAGACTAAAGCCCAAAAGACACTTACATAAAGAATGATAGAGCCTGGGAACCACGTCCTCCTTATTCACCTTGGCAGAATGAAACTGCTAAACCCCTGATACATAGAACCACTCTTCCTTCCATTTCTTAATTGAGGAAGGGGGGTCTAACACCAGAGAACCTCCTGAGCCTAATGCTTGTGTACCACCAACTCGAGTTCTTCCCATCTTCCTTAAAAGTAAACAGAGAATCGAACTGCTGGACACTTAGCTCGGGATTCCCCATTTGGTTCCATA
>NW_019231846.1:418918-453243 GCF_002742605.1 Olea europaea var. sylvestris
AACATGGGGTTTTAATTCTCAATGAAATATACACAATTTTATTGACTTCTCTAATTTCTCCTTTTATCTCTCTAATTTATAATACCAAGCTACTTGACAAAAAAAAATGAGTTTAAAATACACTTTTGGGAAGGATATGAATTTCTATTGACACAAAAGTCATTATGCTCTATTTGAGCCACTTTTTTTGGGAGAAATATGTTTTGAAATAGTAATATTTTTGGAGAATGTATGGTTAAGAAATAGAACTTTTTTTTTTCAATTTACATGTAAAATTATTTTATGGAACAACATGTCGTTAAAAATATATTTTGGAGAAATGAGCTTTAGACTGAAATGAGGCTCAATCAAGGATATATGATTTGACAAAGGAATTAAAATATTTAAAATTTTATCATCAAATTGAAATCATATTAGTGAAGTTGTTAAATGTATTGTTTAACAGTAAAATATTTGTCATTAAATCTCCCACAATGATATTCTTCTTGTTGTTGATAAATAAATGGTCTCTATTTTGCAAAATGTAAATAAGGATGCATTTGCATTCAAGGTTTGATGCGAACCCACATAATAGCTGAAGCTACGGAATTCACGACAAATTAGATCAAACACGAGAAAGTCAAGAACCAACGTTTGGGAAAACTCGATCCAATAAATTATTGAACCAAAGAATCAAGACAGTCACAAACAATATCTTGACATTGTGATCACAAAACTTACGAACCTTACTTCAATTGTTGAATGCCATAAGAAATTAATCTTTGATAAATTCGAAAATTCATTCAAAGAAGAAAGAATTGAAAACAAAAATAATATCTCTTAAATTGTGTATTTTACAATGAAAAGAATGGGTCCTATTTATAGGTAATGCATAAAAAACCTAATTAAAATGGAATTTAAGTCTAAAGATATCAATAGATACCATATAAAGAGTTTTAACTAAACTAGGATTCTTTCCAAAAATTGGAAAATTCGGCGCAAAATTTGTTCTCTGGGGTCCCATAGTTCATCCAAAATGCCACCTTTACTTCTCGGTATTAGGATATGCGGCCGTACCCAAGCTCGTGCTATATGATTGCATAGTAGTCCGTCTTGCCTTTAAGTTTGATTCCAATGCATTCCAACTTGTTCCCACTCCCATACCCAACATGAAACTTGTTCTTTAGCTTGTTAACGTCACCCTCTTGGACTTTGTAACTTGAACAAGTGTTTGCATGGCTCCATTGACTCTATTTGATCTCGAACTTGCTCTTAGCCTCTCCTCAACATGCGTGGAACTCTTGATAGTTGGTTGCCTTCTGTGGATCCCATCATTCCCTCAATCTTCAAAAGGATTCGGCATCAAATATGTACCTGTATTAAAGAGAATAAGAAACATCAAGAATGCAAATGATCATAAACTTACCTTCAAAATCTAAGTTGTAGCCATTGTTTTCAATCCTTGCAATGATGTAGAATGGTCCATCTCCTCTAAGATGAAACTTTGGCATTCTTTCCATTCGAGCATGCCATTTTTGCCTAAAAAACAAACAAAATCACTTGGTTTGAATACTTTACACCTTTTCCCTCGGCTACCTTGAGATGCATATAATTCAATCCCATGCTTTTCGTCTAAACTACCACTTACAATAATAGCTAACAGAATTTAAACCAAACAAAGTTAGTTGATTAAAGCCAGAAGCTATATCAAAACGTGTAGTAGAGGATATTAAATTAGTTCCCCCCATATTCCATAAATTCGAACTTAAATAGTTAATGACTTCAAGATTGAGATATAGATCCTCATGCCTCAAATCATCAACAATGCACCCCAATTGTCTATTATGCTCAATTAAGATTTTGCAACATACTTGAATATCATAAACTACTAAATGATTGCTTGTAAATGCATGTGACAAATGATTCATTATTCTCATAGAAATTTTAGATGCATTAATATGTGTAAAAGTATATGTTGCATGTGAAAAATATTCCTACATGCTAGACTAACCTATGTAAAAGGTGTTGATATTTTACCATGTCATAGTTGAATGCTTCTCCTTCAATGCTTACCAAAGTCTCCACTTGTATCGAATAAATTGGATATTCAATGGGTGGTATTCCACTAATTAAGTCTTTATGAAACAAGTCTTTGATTTACTGTAATAAAAAAATTCAAATTGGGGAGGGGTTTGTTAGTTCTCGCTAAAGTACTCTCAATCTCGATCGTTTTTGCATAGAAACTCACTTTGAATTTTCTCTCCTCTTAGAAAATTCTCTTTATTTTTCCTCATATGGCTCTGCCCTTCCTTACAATTAGCCACCTTACTATCTTCTTTCCTACTCTCATTTTGCCTCTATTTGTTTTTCTTTTCTTTTCTTCCCCACCCCTCAATTTCAGTTGGCCCTCATACACTTGTTGTGGTGTTAAGGGTACAATAGTAATAGCATTCCATCTTTTACTAAGTTGTACCTATTCTTGAATTCATCATGTTTTACCTTTCTATCATATTGCTTTGGTCTCCCCAATTTAAAATGCCTGGCGTGCGTAGGAACTACATTGCACATCACTTCATCATGATACCTTCCAATTGAGAAACTCACCAACATTCACCTATTTTCCTTAACCTTTCCACATTTATCTAAAACTGCAATTTATAAGGCTTAAGATGTCTTATCATTGTCAATCCTAATTTCTCAACAAATATAGTACTAGCAATATTAGTACAACTACCCTCATCAATAATCAAACTACATATTTTGTTGTTGGCATGGCATCTATAGTAAGAAAGATGTTTACTTCACATCATCCACTCTAATTTGTGTGTTGAGAGCACGCATCACCACAAGCGTTTCTCCCAAGACTGGGTACTTTATTCCATCACCATCACTAGCATTTTCTAATTCAGGCATCTCATCACCATCACCATCACTATCACTCACTACTTTTCCTTTATTACACAAGATCATTGCCCTTTTATTTGAAATATTAAGATGTAATGTGCCTCGACCTCAAGCGCCTAAAGCATTTGATATCCCAATTCCTAGAAGATTGGGAATCCACCTCGGGTGTAACTTTGCTAGCAATTTCCTCTATTTTTTTGTTAGCTCGGTTTAACTTTTTGAAACAACCCCATCACATTTATTGCTATTCCACTTCGATTTCCACAATGAGTTAGAACTCGACGGGTATGTAGCTGCTCCATTCCCTTTCAACCGCCTCTCCACCTTCATGGCTACATGTAGCATGTCCTTCAATTCCACGTGATGTTGTAGTTTTATCACATTAACTATCTCTTTATTCTGATCATTCAAAAATTGGGCCATGGTAGCTTCCCGATCCTCCTCAACATTTTTTCTAATCATGGCAATCTCCATCTCCTTGTTATAATCCTTCACATTCTTAGATCCTTGATAAAGGTTTTGTAATTTTTTATTAAGTACGTATGGTAATTATTAGGGACGAACATCTTTCTCATGATTGCCTTCAATTCTCCTCATGTATCAATAGGCCACTCATGACTTTTCCTTCTAAAGGTTGCTATTCAATCCTACCAAATGATAGTATAATCAATAAACTTAACGACATCAAGTTTTACCTTTTCTCATTAATAATTATGGCAATCAAATATAAACTCTATTAGTCTCACCACTCTACTTTTTCCAATCAATGCTTCATTGAAGCGCTTCAAAGAACTAATTCGATTTCAACCAAATTTCAAACTTCGTGGGGTTCAAACAAAGAATGGAGTAAAGAAAAATTGACTATAGAATAACTCAAGAAGTAAGAATAGACACTCATATGGAACGCTAATGATAAATACAAGGCGTTTCTTGAAGTTCAATGGACACTTTTGACTTTGGACCTTTTTTTGTAATAGCTATATTTTTTCTGCAATTTTCATTTTTTCCCCTTCTGTAAACACGCGAGAATTCAATGAAGAGCCCAAAAATTCTGATTTGGGCACTAATTTAGTACACAAACAATTTTTGAATTTGTTTGGATCTTAAATTGGATTAAATGACTCAAAAGATGAAGAACACGAAGAACATGGATAAAAACTCAAACAAAAAAGTAAAGGATATAATCTTAATTTTTGGAATTTACGCTTTGATACCAAATGATTCAAATCCACATAGCAATTAAAACTACGAAACCCTTCTGAATCCTCAAAACTCCACCTTTTCTGGAGAACTCATAACCTTTCAAATCAAGGGTGCCCAGCGAGATAAGATTTTTCTTCAAATTTGGAATATGTCGAACCTGGCTAAATGTTCTAACTATCCCATCCATCAACTTGAATCTGACCCTACTAATGCCAACTATTTGACAAGGTTCGTTGTTTCCCATGATAATGACACCTTGCATCACCATTTCATAAGCTTCAAACAAATTCTGATTAGGACACATATGGAATGCACAAGCAGTATCCAAAATTCACTCCTCCTCAAGTTTGGATTCCACGTCAAGAATCATCAAGACATACCCATCACTCAAATAGTCCTTAACTATGTTGATTTTGTCCAAAGTGTTTGATTATTTCCCATGATTTGTAGCCGAAATACCTTTGTTTTGCATTTTTTGCAATCTCTCTTCATGTGTCATTTCTTCTTGCAAAAGAAACAAATTTGATTGTGAAAATTCACACTTGATTTACCCATTCGTTGATCACCATGAATTATAAGAGCTTCTTCACTTCTAGACTCAGCTCCAATTAGATGCTTCATCTTCTCATTTGAGAACAGGCATCATACACGTCTTCACTAGTGAGAGATTACGACTATACAAAATTGTGTTCCTAAACAAAGTAAACGAAGCGGGTAACAAACACAACATGATTAAGGCCAAATCTTCTTCATCATATTTTATCGCTAATGTCTCTAAATCAATGATGATCTCCTTTAACACAGTTAGATGATCTTCCGAAGATTTGCCTTCTGTCATGCGATCAGAATACAACCTCTGCTTCATATACAATTTGCTTGTCAAACTTTTGGTCATGCACAATTGCTCCAGTTTTAAAAACAACGTAGCTGTTGTCTTCTCCTTCAAAACGTCCTGAAGAATATTATTAGAAAGATGAAGATAAATATGTGAAAGTACCTTCCCATCATTTCGTTGTTTATCCTCTATTATCCAACTTGTAGGCATTTTTTTCAAATTCCAACCAAGCAATATCCAAATCTATTTGTGCCAATACAGTCATCTTCATTTGCCACAACAAAATTGCAATTCAAAAAGGGAATTTCATATTTTGTGGTTGCCATCGATGAGAAAAAAATTTCAAACAAAATCATAACCAATAGCTTTGATACCATTTGTTGGAAAACAAAGAGATTATATGACACAATATGAGATATTAATCGCTCAAGTAAGAATAAGATTAAAGCAAGAAGAGACTAGCAGATGAATCGAGTAATTTTATTAATTGGCAAACAATGTAGAGAAAAAGGTGCATTATGAAAATAAAAGTCACGACCTTTTCATATGATGTAATGTAGACCATTAAATTTGAAAATGTGTAATCTAATGATTCACATAAATTTATGTCAAAAGATATAATCATTTGAAAAAGAAAGTTGAAAATCGATAAATGGGGACCTATAATTCCATATTTCCTACATCAAACCAATTCAAGAAAAAATAAGTTCTAAATTTTCTCCACTCTTCAAAAATATTTAGTTGTTTATATTCTGTGAATTAAATTAAGTCCAAATTATTTTCAAAAATAAAATTCTATCTAAACAATTTTAGTTCGTATCTATTTCGTTCGTGAAGAATACTGTCAATACTTTAGTTCGTTCGACAAAATTAATATTGTGTTGTATTAATTTTGAAAGAGACGTTGTATCTTGGAAGAGAAATATCCATTTTATTCTGTTGGCACTATGTAGAGGACGAAATATGCTTTAAAGAGATTTGCAATTATATAACTCTCTTTGTTTCATCTTCTTATAATTTCTACGTTTTAGTAACTTGGAATTTATATGTATATTCAAATGTGAATATTGATTTTAATAATTCAAACTCTATCGATATTTTGTACCAGTAAGTTACGATTTTTTCGTATTTGCATAAACGTGTTTTCAGTTAAAAGAAATTTAATTATGTACCAACTTTTTTAACAATCTTAAGATGAATTTCTTTGCATATTATATTCTAATTTTTTAGGTGCCTCTATGGTGTAATAGATGTTTGATCTAAATTAAATTTAAAGGACTGTATGAATAACATACTAAAGTTCGGTAAATAGCACAAAACGTCTGATCTTTCAATGTTATTGTGCGAAACATCTCTACATTTTATTTTTTGGCATTTTTACCCTATTTCCACATTTCATTGCCCAACAAGTCATTTTCATCCATTTTCAATAAAAAGAAGATTTTACCCCTATTCAAATAAAACAAAAAGAAAATAATAGAACAATAAAGAGCTAATTGCAACTATAATCCCAAATTTTCAAAAAATTACAAATCGGTCACAAATATATACACTTAAAAAAAAAAAAAAAAGAAGAAGAATACCATCGTTCCTCTTTAATGGTGCCACCAGTGATCCACACTCAAACCACCACCCATTGCCGCATAAATCGCCGAAAAATGCTCCCTAGGCTAACCTTCATAGGCCACTTCCTGTGGCGCTGATATCTCTTCCCTTTCACAACTTGTCTGCAGCCACAACCACCACAATTACTCATACACCACTTCTACGACTTGCCTTGTGGCTCCATTGAAAAGGAATTTTTTGAAAATAAAACCCAATCAAAATTCTATTCCTTTTTCTTCAAATGAATATGAATTTAAAGATCGAAATTTAAGGTTTATGGAAGGCAAAAGAAGATATTAATTCTTTAGTGAAAACCGAGATGAAGAAGAGAAAATCGAGATTTCAATTGGTTGAAATAGGACCAACGAAAAGTAAGGGATTCGAGTACCGATGAATTTTTGAATTTTGGGAGTGACGAGAGTGATATTAATTCTTTAGTGAAAGACGAGGTCTTGGTGAGTAGTAATTGTATTGATGCCAAATTGGAGAAATTAGAGAGACAAAAAAATAAAAAAAATAAAAATGCAGAGGCAGTTTTGATGGTGAGACGCGGGAAGCAAATGTTGAGAAGATTAAACGTCGTAGCAAAGCAAGTGATTAGCATTAATTCTACTCTCAGCTTGGAATTCGTCTCCTAGCTTTGGGTCAACTCAACTTCTGTGAGTTTTTTTATTTGTCATTTATCAAACCTTGTTCAATTCTCTGGTCAAGGATGTAATCTAAATAATCTATTGAACATTATTCCTTATGATCAAGCAAGTGATGGCTGCAGTTTAGATTTTGATATAGAATTATACTCTTTGTGCTTCCACTGCAATTACTCGTACCACCGGTGGCTCCATTAAAGAGGAATGGTGGTATTTTTCTTCATTTCTGTTTACTTTTGATTTATAAGTATGTATACATGATTGATTTGTAATTTTTCAAAAATTTGGGTTATAGTTTCAATTAGCTCTTTAATTTCTATTCTTTTTTTCTATTTGAATAGGGGGTAAAATCGTCTTTTTATCGAAAAAATGGATGAAAATGACCTTAGCGCAATGAAAGGTGGAAATAGGGGTAAAATGCCAAAAAATGAAAGGTAAGGATGTTTTGCACAATATCATTGAAAGGTAAGGATATTTTGTGCTATTTACCCCATTAAAGTTTATGTTTGAATCGATTTTCATGGATGCATTGCATATTGTGATTAAACAATCTATATTTAATATCATATGCGAGGTCATTATTTGAATAGTCTAATGTATAAGTAAAATTCATGTTTTTAATTCTGAAATTGATTTGAGCGCATTCTCAACTAGTATTCACATATCATTAATTAAAAGGATTTGAGCGCTTTCTCAACTAGTATTCACATATCATTAATTAAACAAAGTCTATGCATCAAATTGTTATCACATTTTTATGTTGATTTACACTTTGGTGACAATTAATGGTTGTGTATTTATCTACTTTTGTTTGATAAATAACGTGCATGACTTTCGTTTTTACCCATGTTCTTAACATGAAAAGTTTATTAACTTTAACGAAACAGTGTTGGTTATATATTCATTTCTCTTTTCCCTTTCCCCACTTCAAGTTAATTATCTTTAGATTTCAATTTTAAATTGAAAATTTATGAACTTGTATAGGATATATGATTCTCATTTCTACTCTGAGGTAGTCCCTAAGGGTGAACAGGTAGTGCAACTGCACAGGGCTTCAACATATTAGGGGCACAAAATTTTTTTGTTATGTATAATAATTTTAAAATTTACAATTATTATTATTATGTCAGTTAAATGGCGCAATATTTATGAATAAAATAGAAGTAGAAAAAAGTTGCGGAAACTTTCTCAAAAGGATCTTCAAACGGTGGTTTTTCAGGCTCAGTCCAACGCACCTTTCTCAACTAATAACCAGTCCAATCGGCTCCAAACCACAACCAATTGATTCACCTTGGTTGCTATGCAATCTTACCCACGTAGGACAAGAAATGATGATGATTTATGGCCACAAAGGCTAGGACAAGACACCACAAAGATATACTATGAAAGAACCGCCAATTGCACACGTTATACAAGCGTTCTGGACACTTTTGGACACCTTTTTCTCACACAAAAAGGAGGCAGCCGGAATTCACTATTTCTTCTCTCAAAATCACACAAAACATCATATGAAAGTGGCTAGGGTTATAGCCAAATATATACTCTAGGGTTAGACTTTAAGTTGGACCATTAAAGGGGTAAATGGGTCAAGATTCAAGCCATCCATAAGGAATACAATTGGGCCGGGTGTAGGTTATGGACTTGGTTGTTTGACTTATTTCATTCATCGGCCTATGCCTATGAAATAATATTAACCCACGTTAACATCATAGCCCGAAATTTATTGGGTATCAAAAACCCAACCAATTTTCACCTTGATACCCAATAAATCTGCAAGCAATCAAAACACACAGTTAACACTTACATAATCAAGGTAGCCAATAAAATTGGATCACAGACCTTACCTCGTGTTTCCAACTTGAAACACATACCATACCTGCTCCATGTACTCACTGGGGCTAAGGTCAAAAAACACCCAAGTAGAAGCAAATATTTTACAGTAAACAATCAAGAGCAAATACACATGAGATGACGATATACTATAGGATAACACACACAGATCTTTTTAGAAATACGTTTACATAGAACTATAGATTAACACCAAGTCAATCAAACCATGGTCAACCACATATGCAACACATGCATAAATGACCCTTAGAAAAGATCTCACCATACTTGTTCTATCTCATTCCGTGTTGCTCACACCTCGAGAACACATATCTCCTCTCATCACCTACCAAGCTCACTAGACAGCTCACTCAACTCATGTCTAACTGGCAAGTCACAATGGATCCTAAGTCAACGGGATAATCCTCTATCTCCACATCACTTCTCCCAACTTAAGTGAATAATGGGTCTTCACCTAACAGAAGTGGTAGAAGTGCCTCTCTCACACTCCACCTGATTAGGGTCTCTTTCCAGATAAAGGATTCTAGACATTTGATCACATCTCCACTTGTGATCCAAATGTCACATTCCACATTCCCGGTACAAACCATCATGTACCCTTAGGCATCTATACTCTCCACCTTACCAAAAGACACACAACGCACTGCTAATGCATCCTAACCCACTATGCATGCAAGCAATTACGCCAAGTAATCCTAATGTCTCAAATTCATGCAAATGCATATATCAAACACATTGAGATGTAGCAGATAATCACGCAACAAAATTTAGACAATCACACACATGCAGAAAGGATCATACACAGATGCATATGCAGTGACTAGGTTTATACTTAATAAACCTCACTGGGGTCATAACTCGACCCCTCAACCAAATTCGTCTCACCTCTCATCTTACCCTTCATCTTATCTTTCTTCTTGGGACAGTCCCTAATAAAGTGTCCAAACTTACCACAACTGTAACACCTTTTACCACTAGACTTGTCTCGTCCCTTTCCCTTCTTCTTACTACCCTCATCACTTGAGTCACTACTCGAATCACTACAGTCTTGAGTTCTACCCAAATTCATCTACTTAAACTTCATTCTACTCCTCATCATATGTAACTCGCCACTCCTCTTATCCTCTTTTTCAGCCTTAATCTCCATCT
The DNA here is from genome assembly GCF_002742605.1 of Olea europaea var. sylvestris. Classification (NCBI taxonomy): domain Eukaryota; kingdom Viridiplantae; phylum Streptophyta; class Magnoliopsida; order Lamiales; family Oleaceae; genus Olea; species Olea europaea. Next base: position 429,089 of record NW_019231846.1, read on the forward strand.
CCTTACTCTTAAATGACAATCTCGGGTGTTAAGGTGTCCCTACCATACTTAATTACATTCTTAACTTCCCTATATGAATCAGGCATGTCATTAAGCAGGATAATAGCTTTATACATTTTAGATACCTCTTCATCACAATTAATGATGTCTTAAACTAACTTGTTAAAGACATTTAGATTATCATCAAGATCCTTTGAATGATCCATTTTAAAGCTGAAAAATCGTTCAAGCAAGTACAATTTATTAGGAGTTGACTTAAACAAATATAAGTCCTCCAACTTTTCCCAAAGTTGTTTTTTAGAATCCAATTTTCCTACTTTTTTCAAAATAGTATCAGACAGGTGTAAAATAATTGAAGTGTATGCAAGTTCATCATACTCTTCTTTTTGTACTTCTGTTAAATTTGCAGGAAATTTACCATCTATGGCCTTTGAAACTTTTTGTTGGACCAAAATATCCTTCATCTTTTGTTGCCAAATTGAAAAATCCCCTTTCCCATTAAAAATTCCAATTTCAAAGCGTGAAGACATTTTTAAAAACTAGAACAACCAAAAGCACAGATAGGTCATACAAAGTTATTCTACGGCGGCAATATACACCGTTCTAGATTCCCAGGATTTCGTGAGATTCACGATCTTAGATCAAGGGAATGTTTGAACGGGTCAAGTCCAGGTGTTCTAACAGGAAAACCAATGCAACATGAAGGTATGTAAACAAAAGTTCGAATTTCCACGCAACAAGTCTCACACAGTGACTATATGACTGGTAAAGCACAAAATCAGCTACCAACTTGCAATCAAAACTCAACACTTCAAAAACAGAGCAAATAATTCCTAAATTTTCTAGCACAAGCAATGGTTGTCAAGCAATGACATCCCCCAATCCTAATGATTACCCCACACGATGATCTGCGAATGTTGAAATTTAAACTAAGTTAAGCCAATATACTAGAGCAGACCTATCTGAGTCCGTAAATTATGAGAGTTGCGAATTTATCACTTTAGAACCACCACTATTCATCCTAAAGTCTTTGGAAACTGCAGCAACCAAAAAATCACGATCGAGTCCCGAACACCTGAAGAACAACGCTGTCCAAATTCTTCTGCGTACCCTGAAACAGAAAAATTTCAACACGAAAAATGTCAGAAATAATATAAGGAACAAACTGCCTGAAGAGACCGTCACCAGAAAACTCTTCACGTGCCCTCACGCGCGGCTTCTCTCCTCGACGCGTGGGCCTTACGCGCCGCCTTCGACAGACACGTGCCGGCTTGCAGTGTTCGCCTCCTCCTGCATGTTACGCCAGTGGTCTCCATTTCCCTAAACTCCTTCTGGATTGATCAGAAAATGCAAAAAACGGAGACCGATTTTAATAGTTTTTGGATAGCTTCTTCGATCTGATTTCTGCTGCGTTTCTGTCGATTTTTAGGACGATTTCTGGTAGAATTCACGAGCTAAAACCTTCACATTGAAGCCCTGATACCAATTGTTGTGGAAGCTCTCTTAAAAGGATCTTCAAACGGTGGTTTTTCAGGCTCAGCTCAACGCACATTTCTCAATCAACAACCAGTCCAATCGGCTCCAAACCACAACCAATTGATTCACCTTAGTTGCTATGCAATCTTACCCACGTAGGATAAGAAAGGATGATGATTTATGGCCACAAAGGTTAGGAAAAGACACCACAAGGGTATACTATGAAAGAACCACCAATTGCACACGTTATACAAGCGTTCTGGACACTTCTGGACACCTTTTTCTCACACAAAAAGGGGGCAGCCGGGATTCACTATTTCTTCTCTCAAAATCACACAAAACATCATATGAATGTGGCTAGGGTTATAGCCAAATATATACTCTAGGGTTAGACTTTATGTTGGGCCATTAAAGGGGTAAACGAGCCAAGATTCAAGTCATCCATAAGGAATACAATTGGGCTGGGTGTAGCTCATGGACTTGGTTGTTGGACTTATTTCATTCATCGGCCTATGCCTATGAAATAATATTAACCCTCGTTAATGTTATAGTCCGGGATTTATTGGGTATCAAAAACCCAACAAAAAATAATGACTCTTATTTAATATTATTCTCCTAATTATGTATCGTACCAAAACATTTTATTAGAGAAAGGGAAATGATTCACATGGTTTAAGCTCCTTCATTGCTAATTTCAATATGTTGTGCTTAACTATTTTTCTAATTTTGAATTATATTCTTTAAAAAAAATGTTTTAAACACCTATTTTATCAGCTCAATCCCAAATGCTCAAATAGCTTCATTTATTAATTACCAATTCTACAAGACAATATGCAACCCAAAATCCAATTGATAAAAGTAAAGAGTGAAAAGCTTACCTTAGATCACTTTTCTTCATTTTTCTCTTGCTCGCTCTTTAACCCATGAAGAACGGTCAAACAGAGAAGAGAAGAAGCTTTACCTTCAGTTGTGTTGGTTGCTCTACAACAGCATAGTCTACACGGTAACGTTGCCATTTTATTAATGTTTATTGTCCGTTTGTTAATTGTAATTTCATGATATTTTTAGTTTTAGAAGGGTAAGTTTTTGTTACATGAAAGAGGCACCGTTTTAAGTGTTTTTTTTCACTAGTGACTGTAAGTTTTTTTAATTACAAAAAGTGACTCCATTTTGAAATATCGCACATGGCACCCAAAATTTCAGGGCCAACCCCGTTTCTACTTACAATTATTTCTAAAGGAAAATTCGTATACATTTTTGAATTTTGCCTTTATGAAATGAATCTTTTAAAGTCATATACTTATGGCTTACCGACGTGTTGTTTCATGAAAGTGTACCAATTCAAAAGAAATTGTCGAGTCTATTTCAACATGAATGGATGCTTCATTTATAATATTCATTTGTGCATCAGGAGATGCACGTTCTTCTCGGTAGTCTCTTTCTACAATTTTGTATTCATGAATTATGAACTAATATTTAAAATGTTGAGGCCTATGTTAAGTGTTCCAAAATAATGTGGAGATTGAAATTGGTCGAAACGGCACAAAACATTTATGCATTTGTCACGAACATGGTTCCATTCATGATGAGAGATGAATCTGAGACAGAATTAACGTTCTCGTTATTGAGCATTTGGAAAATATAAAATTACGCAAAGGGCATACATGCGTTTTATTTTTGTCTTCATGGCAATAAGGTCTCTATGTCAAGAAGAAGGCAAAATGGCCTATTTGGGCGGGCCTAACCTCATTTTGTAGCAAGAGTTTAGTCGATTTTGAACCTCCTCATTGCTTGATCGCATTTTTTGTCGACTACTTTACTCAGGTTTTACCATCTTGAAATATATTGAGTGAGATTTATTTTAGATGGCAAAAATGAATCTTTATAAAAATAAAAAAAATATTCAAATCAAGTGACAGAACAATTGTGCTTAATGTGGGGAGAAACAAATACAAATGATAATGAAAGGTCATTTGTATTTTTCCGGTTGGGAGCCTATAAGAAATTGGATGCCTTTTATAAGATATTGACATTCTCAGTCGTATTATATGTTGACCACTGATGAAATAAAAAATTTTATCTGATAGAAGAAATAAAATTTTGTATCCGATAGATACACATAATTAACCATGTGGTCGAAACTTTAGATAGTTAAATTGTGAAAAATGGTGTTTCTCAAATCACTCTAAAACGAGTGCTACTTTTGTCAATTGAGGTTTCGGCTTACTTGGAAAATTCTGCCTAATTGGCACTCGACTATTGGATACTTGATACTCACTTGGATTGTGCTAGTTGAGACTCCTTTTGGACCATTGGATTAAATCAACGGCTGAGATCATCCCTAGGATGTGAACCGTCCAAATACACCCAAAAGTCTCGTGACTTTTGGGGTAGATTTCCAGATTTTTCCTCTCTCTCTTTTGGTGTCTCTCTCTCTCTCTCCTTCCTCTTGCGTTTCTTTAAGTCTGTAAAATTTTCTCTTAGTGTATAGTTTTTGCGATCTGGTTATGGAGTTTATATTTTGGGTTAATGATCGGGCCTGAGAGAGTGGCTGATCTTGTACTGTAAAACTCCTAAACGATTGGTTGATTTCGTGGTTGTGTGTTTCACAAGATCTCTAGATCGGTGACTGAAACTGTAAGATCTGAGTGGTTCTTGATATACTCTTGCTCTCTTGGAAGGTAGATTGTGCCATAGTGGAACGAGTTGTCCCTAAGCCCCCCAGATTAGGCCTATTCATAGTTGAACTGGGTCAACAATTCGGTGTTCTTGTGTTATTTTTCTGTTTTCATTGTGTGTTGTCGTTTTTACTGCAAATTTAGTTTACAAATCAACCGAAATTCTTTACAAATTGGTATCAGAGCCTTTTGGCTTCTAGGTTCGATATACTCTATATAAATCCATGCTGGGTTACTTTCTTTGGTTTCGAATAGTGTAGATCGTTTTTCAAATCTACACAAAGGCGGTTATTTTTTTCTTGGATATTTTTTTTGGCAATTACTGTTTCGTTTGAGTTTTTTTTTTTGGAAGGTGACATAGAAAGGAGGTTCGATTTTACTAATGCTTTATATGTATAAAAACAGACACTGCAGTAATCTGGTACGATCTGACCATTACTCTCTTGGATCTGGTTTGACACGGGTTATCCATGATATAGTTTATTTCATGATGCATGTTGTTCTTGATTTAGTAAACTGAAATAATATACTAGTTATCTATCTACCAACCTACGATCTAGTCATAGAACCTGCCTTGCACCTTTGAGATATCTGACTGAAGTTTTGATATATATATATATATATTGTACTTAACTCAATCTTTGAAAAGTTGTTATTGAATTTTTTGGGTTTCTTGAAACTGTCTATTATTGGTTTTCTTGAAACTACTTAATACAAAATTTTTTTCAAAAACCTTTTCTACTATATCCATGAGTAATGCCCACTCTTTTATAGAATCTGTAATGGGTTTGAAGTTCGAATTGTCCAATTCGATGGAAAAGGGGACTACTCTATATGGAAGCGAAAAATGAGGGCCATTTTGGTCCAACAGAGGGTTGCAAAAGCCCGCGACGATCCTGCAACTTTTTCTGATGAGTTAAAAACAAACCTGATGAAATTGAAGAAATAAATGAGATTGCCTATAGTTCTATAATCCTACATTTATCTGATAATGTGGTTAGACAAGTTGATGATTCTAAAACTGTAAGAACTTTGTGGACTGCCTTGGATGGTTTGTTCTTAACCAAAACTCTACCTAACAAGATATATCTGTTAGAAAAACTATTTAGTTTTAAAATGGACCCAGGAAAGGATTTGGAAGTTAATTTGAGTGACTTCAGTATTATAGTTAAGAGTTTAGCACACAATGATAAAAAATTTGAAGATGAGGACATGGCTGTTATTCTTTTAAATTCACTGCCTGAATCTTACAAAGATGTTAAGAATGCCATAAAATATGCTAGGGACACTCTTACACAATCGATTGTAATAGATGCTTTAAGGTCAAGAGAGTTAGAAGTTAGGAGAGAAAACAGAACCAACTGTAGAGAAGAGAGCCTATTTGTAAGCGGAAGAACTGAAAAGAAGGAATTTAATTTCCAAAATAGGAAAATGAAGGGGAGATCTAAAAGCAAATCTACATCTAAAGATAGAAGTAATAAGAAGTATTATAACTGTGGGAAGTTGGGACACTTTAAGAGGGACTGCTTTGATTGGAAAAGGAAATTAAAGGATCAGAATAATAATGATAAGAATAATGCAGCCATAGTGTCAGAATTGGATAGCCTGCATGTATTAAATGTGTCAACTGAAAACTCTATAAGAGATGGATTCTAGATACTGGATGTACCTTTCATATGTGTCCTGAAAAAATATGGTTTTTATAACTATACAGAAATAGAACCAGGAAAGGTGTATATGGATGATAATAATTTCCAAACTGTGATTGGCACAGGTGACATTGCCATAAAAATGTTTGATGGCATTGTCAGAACCTTAAGAAATGTGAGATATGTCCCAAATCTGAAAAGGAATCTTATTTCACAAGGGATACTTGAAGATGAGGGATATACCTTCAAATCTGATAATAAAAACCTGAAAATTATGAAGGGCTCTTTAGTTGTGATGAAAGGACCTAAAAGGAATGTGTTATATTATCTAAAGGGATAAACAGTTATATCACCTGATTCAAATGCTTTAACTGTTAATGAAACAAATCTAGTCTTTGGCACAATAAAATGTGACACATTGGAAATAAAGGGCTAAAATCTTTAAGTAATCAAAAATTACTTGGAAAAGAAGACATTGAGCCAGTGAACTTTTGTGAGACCTGTGTGTTGGGTAAGTCTCACAAGGTTAGTTTTGAATCTAGCTCATATAGAACCAATAGGTCCTTGGATTATGTGCATGCTGACCTTTGGGGTCTAGAAAAACACTCCACTTTTGGTGGAAGTAAATACTTCTTATCACTTGTAGATGACTACTCTAGGAAGGTTTGGATTTATCCCTTAAAGGCTAAATCTGAAACCTTCCAGAAGTTTAGAACATGGCTGAACATTGTTGAAAATCAATTAGAGAAGAAATTGAAAACCCTAAGACTGATAATGGGCTGGAGTTCTGCAATATATAATTTGATAATTTCTGTAAACAGAAAGGAATATTAAGGCATAGGACTGTGAAATACACACTTCAGCAAAATGGGGTAGCTGAGAGAATGAACAGGACTATAATGAATAAAGTAAGATGCATGCCTATTAGTTCTGGTTTGGCTAAAGGGTTTTGGGCTGAAGCTGCTTGTACAACAACTTACTTGATTAATAGGTCCCCTTCCAGTAGTATAGGGTTTAAGACCCCACAAGAATTGTGGACAGGAAAAACCCCAAACTTAACTTATATAAGGGTTTTTGGGTGTGCAGCATATGTATATCAATCCGAAGGAAAGTTGGAACCTAGAGCCATCAAATGTGTGATGCTAGGATATACAGAATGTGTTAAAGGCTCCAGGTTGTAGGTTTTGGATGTTCTAGGCATTAAGATTATTAATAGTAGAGATGTAATCTTTAATGAATCAGAAACACCATGCCTAAAACAAAGTTCTAAAGGAACAAATGAATATGTAAACAGCCAGACTGTTCAAAGTGAGGTGAATTTAACTAAATTTAACCCATCTCAACCTGGAAATGATGAAAATGAAGTAGTACATCATCAGGTTGAACAAGTTACTGAACCTGTAGAGCCTAACCCCAGAATGAGGCTGAATCTAAAGAACCTGATCATATTGCTGAACAAACTGAGGTTCAAGACTATCAATTAACTAGGGATATGGTAAGAAGACAACCTAAACCCAATCCTAGATATGAACTATTAAATTTGACAGACTTTGCCTTAGTCTCTAGAGAAGAAATACAACAAGCTGAACCTACCTCTTATGAAGAAGCTATTCATGGGAAAAATTCTGAAAATTGGTTACAGGCCATGAAAGAAGAAATGCAATCCCTAAATGAAAATAAAACTTGGAAGCTTGTTAAAAAACCTAAGGATCATAGGATAGTGCAGTGTAAATTGGTTTACAAGCTTAAAGAGGGTAATGACTCATCTGATCCTATTAGGTTTAAGGCTAGACTAGTGGCAAAGGGGTATACTCAGATAGAGGGAGTTGATTACAATGAGATATTCTCACCTGTAATCAAATATAAAATCATAAGGTTGATATTGGCCATGGTTGCTTAATATAATTGGGAACTTGAGCAACTTGACGTGAAAACTACATTCTTACATGGGGAATTGGAAGAGGATATCTTCATGAGTCAGACTCAAGGTTTTGAAGTTAAAAACAAATCTGAATATGTTTGTAAACTGGAAAAATCACTGTATGGGCTGAAACAGAGCCCTAGACTATGGTATAAAAGGTTTGATGCATATGTGTTAAAGATTGGGTTTAAAAGAAGTGAATTTGATGCTTGCTTATATTATAACAATATGAAAAGTGGGGGGAGGGGGGATTTACTTACTACTTTACGTAGATGATATGCTTCTGGCCAATCTTGATAAGTCTCAAATTTCTAGATTAAAGAATCTTTTAAAATTTGAATTTGATATAAAGGACCTAGGATATGCTAGAAAAATTCTAGGGATGGTTATAAAAAGAATCAGATCTGAAAACAAGTCAACCATCACACAAGAAGCATACTTAAATAAAGTTGTTACCAAATTTGGTATGAAAGATAGTAAAATAGTTAATGTATCCCTAGCTGCCCACATGAACCTATCTAAGACTCACTTCCCTAAATCTGAAGAAGAGATGAAGGAAATGGAAAATATACCCTATGCAAATGCCATAGGCTCTATAATGTTTTCCATGATAACAACTAGAGCTGACCTTGCTTATGTAATCAGTTTCCTAAGCAGATTTATGACCAATCATGGCAAGCCTCATTGGGCTAGGATGAAATGGTTACTTAGGTATATTGTTGGTACATTAAATCTGGGATTAGTGTATGAGAAAAGATCTGAAAATTTAACTTTAAAAGGGTATGTTGATGTTGATTTTGCTGGTGACAAAGATAGTAGAAAATCTACTACAGCTTATTTCTTTACCCTTGAGGAAAATTGCATAACTTGGAAATCACAATTGCAACCATTGGTTACACTGTCCAGCACTGAAGCTGAGTATGTAGCCATAATTGAAACTGTGAAATAATGTACTTGGTTAATGGGGATTTTAAAGGAACTGAACTTTATGGACGATACTCCTATATTATACATTGATAGTCAGAGTGCTCTGCTACTTAGTAAAAATCCTGTCTATCATGAAAGATCGAAACACATCGAGGTGAAGTGTCACTTTATAAGAGAAAAAATATCTCAAGGTGAAGTTAAATTGATTAAAGTTTATACTGATAAAAATCCTTCTGATATGGGAACCAAAGTTTTACCTGTAAGTAAGTTTAAAACATGTTTATCCTTACTTCATATTGACACAGGTTAATTTTCTTTTGCAGGTACTAGGGCGATGATGATGGACAGTTGTTCCATGGCTCTTTCAGCAACCAGAGAGTGAGTGTTATTGAGAATCAAGGTGAAGAATGTGAAAAATAGTGTTTCTCAAATCACTCTAAAACGAGCGCTACTTTTGTCAATTGAGGTTTTGGCTTACTTGGAAAATTCTGCCTAATTGGCACTTGACTATTGGATACTTGATACTCACTTGGATTGTGCTAGTTGAGACTCGTTTTGGACCATTGGATTAAATCAACGGCTGAGATCATCCCTGGGATGTGAACTGTCCAAATACACCCAAAAGTCTCGTGACTTTTGGGGTAGATTTCCAGGTTTTCCCTCTCTCTTTTGGCGTCTTTCTCTCTGCTTCCTCTTGAGTTTCTTTGAGTCTGTAAAATTTTCTCTTAGTGTATAGTTTCTGCGATCTGGTTTTGGAGTTTATATTTTGGGTTAATGATCAGGCTTGAGAGAGTGGCTGATCTTGTACTGTAAAACTCCTAAACGATTGGTTGATTTCGTGGTTGTGTGTTTCACAAGATCTTTAGATCGGGGACTGAAACTGTAAGATCTGAGTGGTTCTTGATGTACTCTTGCTCTCTTTGAAGGTAGATTGTGCCATAGTAGAACGGGCTATCCCTGAGCCTCCCAGATTAGGCATATTCACGGCTGAACTGGGTCAACAATTCGGTGTTCTTGTGTTATTTTTCTGTTTTCATTGTGTGTTGTCGTTTTTACTGCAAATTTAGTTTACAAATCAACCGAAATTCTTTACATAAATGAATATTGTGGTGCTAACCTGAGTCCTACTTAGAATTGTAGGGGTAAGATTGAATTCGGATGCAACAGAAGATTTATGGGAGGTAAAATTGTTTTCTTCAATTTAGAATATTGAGATATTCAAAGAATATTTGAAATGATAAATTACATTGTGGTGAATACCTTGTCAAACTTAATATGACTATGTTTATAATTAGATATCTAGTTCAAGGGTTCAAAAGTTATTATTAAATATGTTTTACAATTGAGAGTGTAGTTGTTTCGAGAAAAATCTTCATACAAATTTAGAATTATGTTGAAAAAAATAAAAGTGTTCCAAAATTTTAAAAGAAAAAAAAACGTGTTTTTCTTTTGACAATTGGATATTCTACCTAACCTTGTGATATTTTAAAAGATACACATTAAATGAGGAAAAGACTTTTTCTTCCAGCAATCACTCTCTCTCTCTCTCTCTCACTTGGAAGAAAAGAAAAAGTCTCTCTCTCTTCTCTCACTTCTCTGTTACGAAAAATTCCCTCTTCTTGAGGGGTTTGGATTCTTGAAGGTTTTTGTTGGAAAAATTACCAGAAAACTCAAGTAATACAATAGATACATACATTCCTCCGTGGAGCACGATTCATTCTGTTTTATGTGTCTTATGTGAAGTGATTTTAGAGGAGCAGTTCGGTTTTTTTTGGGGGATCTTGGTGATCTTGGTTGGTTCCTTTGTGAAATGTGACTTGCTGTATAATAAACATTTGAATCTAAGTGATTCGAGAGTGGGCAGTTCGGAGGGCAAAAATCTGTGTTGGTTGATCTTTGTGATCAAGATTGATTCCTGTGTGGAATAGTGTTTGCTATTGTTGTTATAGCAAAGATAAGTCCTGTACTTGATTCTTTGTTGTAAATTGCTGGAATATTATTGTAATCTGCTGCCTATTTTTGGGACTTTATAGTGAAATCGAGCTTTATCCATTTTAATGGATGCTCAACAGGGGATTAGGCGTTAAAAGTGGTCACCGAACCTTTGGGGTTTCAGCCGAAAAATCCTTGTGTTCATTTTTATTTCCTGCACTTTATTTTCAGTTTTTGATTGTGTTTTTAGAATCTTGGTTAATATTCGTATCCCTCGATTTTTCAAATTAAAAGATCAAATTAGAGCTTTAAATAAAGTTAGAAAGAAGCATATGGCTTCAAAAATTTCTAGTAGGATTCCTTAATTGGTGAAAGTCTGTACCTGTTATATAAATTAACTATGATAGCTATATATAGTTTAATAAGACACAAAATCCATAGTAATAGTAAGTCTCGGCATATACATCGTAGACATAATACTATTTGACAGTTGCTCTCAAATAAAATAATACTGATTGATTTATCGAAGAATAACTTAGTGGATCCATTTACAAATAAGTTATCTAGAGAGAATATATTGTACATCGAGAGAAATGAGTGTAAAACCTAAATTAATGGGTTAACTTAATGGAAATAATAGGAAAACTAGTTATGAATTACTCAATGATAAGCACTTTAAAATTTTAACTCATTTCCATTTCTGTGATATAAATGAGTGCCGCTAACCAAAGATTAGTTAGAAAAAGTTATGTTTTTAATAATGATTATATCTTGTAAATGATGCAAGTGGAGTATAGTACGGTACCTTTTATAGAAAATTATTTATGTGAGTGAGAACTTGATCAACTCTATGAGAATTTTATTTAGGCAAATTCTCTAGCATACTTGTAGAACTAGAAAAGGTGCAATACCGAAATAGCAAACACAATAGAAAATCAAAGTTTGATATGAGAGATAATGTGTTTGATCTATTATTTAAATTTACAGTAACTGTTGAGGATTCAAAACGTTACGTTCACTGATTAGCCGTATGAGTTCAATAAATTCTTACCAAGGAAGATTCAAAGCAATAGCTACAAAGCCTGATGCATTATATGTTAGCAGCCTCTTATTTGTCTTCCTTATTTTGAGTCGACTTCTTCCATTCATGCGGAAGATTGTTGAAATTTACAGGAAAATTTTTCTAGGCATGAATTAAAAAAGGTTTCAATTGGTGCGATTATTAGCTGTGGCTTTTTAAATGCAAAGGATGTATATCATAGAGTCATATCGTTTTGAATTGGGTGTGATTAAAAGTCATGACCTTTTGATAGGGTGCAATTAGATTATTAAATTTAAAAGTGTTTGATCTAATGGTCCACATTAATTTGTGTCAAAAGATGTAGCCATTTCGAAAAGACACTTGAAAATATATAAGTAGGACCCCCAATTCCATATTTTCTATATCAAATTGATTCAATAAAAAATGATTTTCTCCACTATTCTAAATATTTTGTTGTTTATATTTTGCTGAAGATAAATTACGTCCGAATTATTTTCAAAACAAAATTATATTCGAACAATTTTAGTTCGTGTCTATTTCAAGATATTCGCATTCACATACATCGCTTCATTAATCTCTTTCTAATTTTTTCATTTCAATAAGTTGTGATTTATGCGTATATTCAAGCATGAATCTGGATGTCGGTAAGTCGAAACTCTTAATATTTTACAACAGTAAGTTTGAATTTTTTTTTTTTTTGTATAAATGTATTTTTAGTTTAAAGGAATACAATAATGCACCAATTTTTCCAACAGATTGTATGTCCCTACTATATAAAAAGGGCAATCCTGGAGGTATTGTAGAGGTAATAGTGGATTCTTCCATTTTATCTCACTACAACCATCACCTCCAATGCAATTGTTTGTGTTCAATTATTTCTCTATTTTCACATGTCACTTCACTGCATCCATCACCTCCACTATAGTATTTCTCCATTTTTACACACTACTTCACATCATCCAATCCAACTGATAAAGAAAAGAAACTGAATGATTAACAAATTGAACAACGACAAAATTACATGCAAAAATAAAACGAAACAAAAAAAGTTATCATAAAGTTTTTTAATTAAATTGAAATAATTAAAATTAAAAGTAAATATTATCTAATTAAAATTGAGAAAATTACTGATATCATTAAAAAAAGGATTTAAGAATTTTAAATCGAACAAAAAAAGTATTAATATTTTAAAACAATATTTAAAGAAATATAATAAAAACAAAATAAATGAAAGTTACGAAAATTAAATAAAGAATATATAAATATTATATTAATTAGAATTAAAAAATTAAGCTTTATCGTAAAAAAAAAAAAGAATTAAATTTTTTCTTATATATTTTTTCTTTTATTTAAATTTGTATTGTTCATATTTTAAATAATTCTTTTTTCGATTTAAAATTCCCTTTAATTCTTTTCGTTTTATGATAAAACGTAATTTTTTCAATTTTAATTATATAATATTTATTTTTAAGTTTTAATTATTTCAATTTAATTAAAAAGCTTTATAATGATTTTTAAAATTTTATTTTTCATTTTCATTTTTTATCCCTTTTTACCTACGTTTACATTGCAAAATGATATTGTTTCCCTATGTTGAATGGCAAAACGATCCATTTATTCCATTAATACGATAAATGATTGAATATATCTTTTATATAATTATAGAAAAATATTAATTATTTAATTAATAATAATTAAATCTTGATCAATGTATGTTATATTCACTTCTTACTTTAATGTTTGAGATGAATTTTTTTCCAAAAAATGAAAAAAAAGTCAAGATAATGACGAAAATTGAGAATCTTAATCTTAATAATTATCCTTTTCTACATCTAGAACGCATTCCATTTTGCAAAAATTCAAATGTCAGAACATTGAACAAGAAATAATTGAATAAAACATAATATCAACAAAATTAAGCGAACTCAATTGCAATCATTATTTTACACTAGCGCGAATAAAAAAACCAAATGATTTAACAAATTAAAGAACAAAAAAAATTGGATTTTAGAGTCCAAAAAATATATTTCGATTTAAACCATTGTAAGTGTACGATTCGTAACAAGTAATAAAGTGGATTTTAGAGTCCGAATATTATCCCACAGAGATTGAGTAGCCTAATTTTATTTATCTTGGCTTTAGCCGAAACAAGATTGTCAAAAGTGATTTTATAACTTACTTAAACCCTAACCTAAACTAGGTATGCAAATGTGTATAACTTGAATGAATTAAAATGCAAACTGACACTTAGATGAACTAAAAACACCATTGGAATGTTTGGAATGCTAATTGATGAATTCAATAAATGTATAATGCACTGGGATCACAAATCCCCAAGCAATGCTAAATTTAACCATAATTCTATAATTTGACAACACATTGAAATTATCAAGAATTAATGTTCCTAAATCTATCCAACAATCTCTCTCAAGTAATGTTGAACCTACTCCCATATTCCACGAGCTTATATCTCTATGACGGGTGCAAATATACAAGAATGCATGTATTTTTGTGAGGGCTTAAAGATTCATGCAGAGCATAGCGGTATATCTCTATTCCTTATCAACTCTACGATGATTTATACCTTGTCAAACCTATTCTCCTTCTCTCGAATGAAAGAAATAGATCACCACACTCACACAATTACGAGCCCAATAATTGTGGAAGAAATTAAATGTATATAAGCCACTCAAAATATTCAATACGTGCTTTAATGTTAAAAATATAGAAAAAGAATTAAAAATCACATAACAGGGTTCATCGATCTCCTAGTTCAAGAATTTGTAGCCTAGCATGGAGAAAATTACAAAATATATAACAACTTGAAGAAATAACATCCCGTCGATCTTCATGTTTTTCTTTATTGTTGTGGCTCCAAATTCTCTGCAATACGTGTTTTTCTCATTCCCAATGCGTTCTCTCCCTTTAGGGACGACCCTAGGGTTGTAAAATACCCCAAAGATTTATTTCCATCAGAAATTTCAGTTAGAAAAAGAAACCAGAAAATTTTCGTCGCGATTGGCCTGGGTAATTGCCCAGTTCAAGGTGTTCTTCTCGATAATTGGTTTTTAATGTTGGGTCGTCGCTCAGTTATAAAAAACTCCCGAATGTTACATTTTAGCCCTCGAATTCAATTCATGATTATTTCAAGCTATTTCTTTTGCATTTTCAACCTTTTGACTTTTATTTGCATCCAATTGAATCTACAACATCTTTAATCTTCATTTTGTGGTCCGAATCAACTATTGAAATGTTGGAATTTAGTCCTCATACTTTGAATTTCCCCTTATTTCTTTTTATTTTTCTTGATTTTCGCCATATCCAACAATATAGTCCTACAAGACAAAATTATACATAATTAAGCCATAATCCAAATGCTTCGAACAATTAGTCATGTTTTGTGGATCGAATAAGTGTATAAGATGCACTTATCAAACCCCAAAACTTGAACTATTATTTGTCCTCAAACAAGATAGTGACTTAACTCTACATAAAACATGTCTTGACAATCTGTCGTATCTTAGGATTGGAATTCAGTAATCAACATAAGAAACAGTTTCAATAGTGCAAAAATAGAATCAACCTTCACCTGTAAATGCATAACTCGATGTGTGTCTGTGAACTCATGTCAACATGTCAAGCTCATGATTGGTTTACTCCTGGCCCATAGTGGTCAAATATATCCTCTCTTTGCTAAAGAGATACTTATCCTCCAAACTTATTTTTTTCACTCAATTATCTCTGGGTATATTCTAAAGTTAGGAGTTTAAATAATTGCAGTTATTTCCCTCTCTTAGTTTGGATAGGTTTCACTCTTACAAGTTCTTATGTCAACAAGTATAGGCTCTTCTATTTTGATTGCTTCATCCCTTAAAACTAAACTAAGCTACTTGCCTCCAATCAAAGGTGTAGTTTCGTTAACCAAATGTCCAAGGGCTTTCTTCATGTTATTGTGTCTTTTATTCACTTTTTTTTAGCATTATCATCTTCTCATTTGCTTTCTATATAACCCCTAAAGCGAGCTTTAGGCCGATGACTCCTAAACCAGTTGGCTTTAGGGCACCAGCTTTTAAACCCTTGCAAACTTATTTACTCGAGTTTTAAAAGCTCGATAAGATGACTTTTTATTAACTCTCCCCTTCTTGCTTTCTATATAATCCCCTGTGGCGAGCTTTGGGTCGATGACTCTCAAACGGTTGGCTTTAGGGTAATAGGTTTTGAAATACCCTTATAGGCTTACTCGCTCGAGTCATAAATGCTTTAAAGAAGTGTTATTTTCACACAAATTAGTTTTATGCCCTTCTTTGTTTTTCTAGACATTCAGTTTCCAAAACCAACCTCTAACTTAAGACTTTCATCTTATCTTTATCTCACTGGTACAGGCAATTCACAGAGTAAAATTCATGTACGGAACCTCCCACTTAGCTCAAAGTTTCCTTGTAATTGTTCAACTATCTCTAAACTATTCTAAAAATGGTTTATGGGTTAATACAATAGTGGGTTTTCGATTTTCTTCTACTTTGTTCACAATCCCAATCACTAACCTAACATATGAAGAATGAGTGTGTGTGCAAAAAAAAAAATGTTAAGTATTACATCAACAAGTACAAGTTAATTAAATTTTGCACCATATCTACAGTTACTAGTACTTACCTTCAATATTCACATCATTAACGACAAGTCTATTAAACCACACAAAAACAAAAACAAAAACCAAAAAAATTGAATAAAATATGAATTTTTTTTATAACACTCAACAAGCACACAAAATGCAAAAGATTAAACAACTGTATTGATGAAATATGAACAATGCACAAAGAATGGATGCCACAATTTTACCGCCCTCAAACTTATACATAACATTGCCCTCATTGTTGAAATAAAGTAGAAGTTCAAATAAGTATAATTGAATGACAAAATAAACTGAAAGCACAAGAAATTGGGTATATAGTACTCCCATGATCAGTATAGAGGTGGTGGAAAACTGGGACCCGTAATGTCGTATGTGGAGCCGACCTTCTTCTTTCCTATTGTGGTCTTCCTGTTGGCATCCTGCAAAAGTGCAAAGTATGTGTATTATATCTTATGGTGATAATTGATGAACTTAAGTTCATGAAGGAATCCATGTGACGCACAATTTCCCCAAACTTGTTTCATAATGTATGTATAAATCATGTGGGGTGTGTGTAAACTGTGAACTTAGTTTCATAACAAGTTACAACTTAATACTATTTCAACATCCTTGACTCGTGCACAATGCATTGGGACTCATTTGGATATACATGGGTGAACGATGACCTAGAACTATTAATAATGTTGAAAAATTGAAAAACTCCTATAGTACTGCAAAATGAAATAAATATAGAGTAGAAATGTTGGGTTGCCTCCCAACCAGAGCTATTTTATAGTTGATAGCTTGACTTTTGGCATATGTATTTTATGGCACTTTAAATATGGTTTTGGAGGCCCTGCGTAGTTTGCTCAATATGGTCTTGTTCTGCACTGCAGTTATCCTCCGAATTTTATCTCTATCCTTCTTCAATTGGTGTAACTTTCTCTCCTCATCCGTATGGAATCCCACATTGAATGCTTTAATCTCCTTTAAATCAGTGAGAGTGGATGGAAAGTGCACTAAATAGGCCTTGTGAACGTCTGGCCATTTCTTCAACTCAAAATTATAGGGGATTTCTATGTCAACCACTTCAATCTGGAAATAGCTTTCAAGCTCGGTGGGATATTTCATTGCCTTAAAAACATTAAAAGAAACTTTTTCCTCTCCCAATTTCAGAGTCAATTATCTTTGTTGCACATCTATGAGGGCTCTTACAGTAGCCAAAAATGGTCGTCCCAATATGATGGCCACGTCCTTGTCTTCTTCCATGTCCAAAATCAAGAAGTCCACTGAAAATATGAGTTTATCCACTTTCACCAATACATCTTCGATAACCCCTTGTGGATGTGTAAGTGATCGATCAGCTAGCTATAGAGTTATTGTAGTTGCCTTAGGTCCTCCCAATCCTAGTTTCCTAAATATAGAGAGTGACATCAAGTTAATACTCGTACCAAGATCACACAATGCTTTATTAAAATAAAAATCACCAACTGTGTAAGGGACAGTGAAACTCCCTGGATCTTTCAGTTTTGGTGGAAGCTTTTTCTGGATCCTAGTGCTGCACTCTTCTGTTAACATTACCGTTTTATGTTCCTCTAGCTTGTGTTTATTTGTTAAGATGTCCTTCAGAAACTTGGCATAGCTGGACATCTGGAGTAGTACATCGGCGAACGGGATGTTGATGTGGAGCTTTTTGAAAATTTTGAGGAATTTCTTATATTGCTGCCCTATCCTATGCTTTCTCAATCTTTGGAGAAATGGAATGGGTGGCTTATACAGGTTAACTGGAATGGTGGCCTTACCCGTGACGTCTTTGAACTCTTATTTGGTGTGGATTTATGTGTTTGCTTGTCTTGCTATACAATTTCTTTTTCTGTAGAGGGTGTTGTCTCATTGTTTACACTCGGCCTCTCAATGTATCTTTTCAGTAGTTGCATCCCACTTCGAGTTGTGATTGCTTGAACATGCTCTATAGGATTTAACTCAGTATTGTTTGGTAAAGTATCTGGTGCCCTTTTCGCCATAGCGAGTGCTATCTATCCCATTTGCATCTCTAAGTTCTTAATTGCAGCACCCTGAGTTTGGATAGTTGTTTCAATCTTTTTCATGAACTGGTTATTTGCTTTCATGTATGTCTCTATCTTTTCCATGAATTTTGCAAACATCTCTTCCAATTGAAGTGTCTTCTCCTACTGAAATTGCCTCTAGGATCTATTCTGATTTTGGGTACTATCGCACGAGAGATTTGGCTGTTCTTTCGAATTGAGATTGTAAGTGTCTGAATTTTGATAATTCTGTTGATGTTGACCCCATTGCGCATATTCTATTTGTTCCAGTCCTTTTGACAAAATTGGGCATTCTGCCGTACTATGATTTGCTCGACATTCTTCACAGTTCTGTGCATATGTTGCATTTGTTGACTGTGATATGCTTTCCACCTTGTAAAATACTGAGTTAATCTTTATAGATAGGGCAGAATATGCATTCACTTCATACACTCTCGATGTCCTTTTCTGTACAGCCCATTCTTATGTCCCCATAGTAGATGTAGTAGCCATAGTCTCAAATAACTTGTGTGGCTCATCAATGGTTTTAGTGGACAGTGACCGTTAGATGAATAGTCAACCATGCTTTTGAAACTCGGAAGTAGTCCCGCATAGAAGTGCTGGACCTAGAGTCCCTGGCTCATCCCGTGATGTGGACACTCCCGCAGTATGTTTTTAAATCTATTCTAGACTTCATCAAAAGACTCAGATTTACCTTGATGGAAGACGGATATGTCATGCTTGAGCCTTGCAATCTTGGTGGGCGGGAAGAATTTGGTACAGAATTTCTATGCTAAATCATTCTATGTAGTAATGCTGGCTTTCGGTTGGGAGTCGAGCCATTCAATTACCTTATCCCGCAATGTATGCAAATAAAATAAGTTTTTATTTATCTTGACCTTAACCAGAACAAGATTGTCAAAAGTGATTTTATAACTTACTTAAACCCTAACCTAAACTAGGTATGCAAATGCGTATGACTTGAATGACTTAAAACGCAAATTGACACTTAGATGAACTAAAAATGCAATTTGAATGTTTGGAACACGAATTGATGAATTCAATGAATGTATAATGTACTAGGATCACAAATCTCCAAGCAATGCTCAAATTAACCCTAGTTCTATAATTTGACATGTTGAAATTATGAAGTATCAATACTCCTAAATCTATCCAACAATTTCTCTCGAATAATGTTGAACCTACTCCCATAAAACACCAGCTTATATCTCTATAACGACTACAAATATACAAGAATGCATGTGTTTTTGTGAACACTTAAAGATTCACGCAGAGTATAACGGTATATCTCTACTCCCTATCGAACTCTATGATGATTTTCACCTTGTTGAACTTATTCTCATTCTCTCGAATGCAAGAAATAGATGATCACACTCACACAATTACGGGCCTAGTAATTATGGAAGAAATTAAATGTATATAAACGGCTCAAAATATTCAATAAGTGCTTTATTGTTAAAAATATAGAAAAAGAATTAGAAATCACATTACAAGGTTCATCGATCTCCTAGTACAAGAATTTCTAGTCTAGCATGGAGAAAATTACAAAATACATAATAACTTGAAGAAATAAGATCACCGAGTTAGTTAATTGCGTGAAATCTCGTTGATCTTTATGTTTTTCTTCGTTGTTGTGGGTCCAAATTCTCTCCAATGTGTTTTTCTCCTTCCTAATGCATTCTCTCCCTTTAGGGACAGCCCTAGGGTTGTAAAATACCACCAAAGATTTGTTTCCATCAGAATTTCAGTCAGAAAGGAAACCAGAAATTTTTCGCCGCGATTGGCTTGGGCAATGCGATCGCGCAGGCAAAACCCGGACAGTTGCCCAGTTCTAGGTTTTCTTCTGAGTAATTGTTTTTTAATATTGTGCAGTCGTCCACTCTAAACAACTGGTTTGTTGCTTAGTTATAAAAACTCCTGAATGTTGCATTTTAGCCCTCGAATTCGATTCTTGATTCTTTCAAGCCCTTTCTCTTGCATTTTCAACCCTTTAACTTTTAATTGTATCCAATTGAACCCGCAACATCTTTAATCTTTATTTTTTAGTCGGAATCAACTATTGAAATGTTGCAATTTAGTCATTATATTTTGGATTTCCTCCATTTTCTTTTCTTTTCTCTTGAATTCTGCCGTATCCATCAATATAATCCTACAAAACAAATTTATAAATAGTTAAGCCATAATACAAATGCTTTGATAAACAATTAATCATGTTTTGTGGACCGAATAAGTGTGTAAAATGCACTTACCGATGTTAGAGCCAAATTTCAGTTCTTGACCTAGTTTAATCTAAATGCATCAATCATTATTCATTCCTCCATATTTTGATGGAGGCAATTATACCTACTGGAAGATTAAAATGATAGCCTTTTTAAAATCTATGGATGAGAGATTTCAGATGGGTATAGAAAGGGTTGGACATCCTCGTCTACATTTGTTGGCGGTATAGTTACTCCTACAGAGGGTTTCACTTGAATTAAGGTGAATTAGTTGAGTGTAACTAGAATAGTGAAGGAATACAAGCCATCTTTATGGTTATATCATCTTAAGAGTTTAAACAAGTGTCTACTTGTATGACTGTTAAGAAAACTAGGGATATTCTAGAAACTACAAATGAGGAAATTAAGATTATGAAAAACTCTAAGCTACAGATGTTGACCACTAGATTTGAGAAAATTAGGATGAAAGATGATGAATCTTTTGCTGATTCTATGTTAAATTGAATGACATAGTGTATTCTAGTTTCAACCTAGGTGAACAAATTATTGAGATCAAAATTGTGAGAAGAGTTCTAAATTCCCTACATGGAAGCTTTAAATATAAGGTTACTACTATTGAAAAAAGCAAAAGCCTAGATATAGTTAAGATAGAAGAACTTGTAAGGTCTCTCCAAACATATAAACTTAGTCTATCCCTATCCAAAAAAAAATTGTCCTTAGACCTCAATATTATTAAGGAAGAAACTAGTGATAAGACTGATGGTGGCACTCAAAAAGATGAGGAGTTTGCTTATTTTATTTAGAAATTCAAAACATTCTTTAACAACAATAAGAGACACTTCAAGAAGCTTAAGGGTGACTCTAATAAATATGGGAACTTTAAAAAAAAAAGAAGAGACATACTTGGGATGCCAGGAAGAGGTATCAATCTATTAGATGTTATAAGTGTCAGGTTTGAACATATTAGAGCTCAACACTTAAGTTATAAAAAAAGCTATGATCAGAATTTTCACCGATGACAAAAGTGTGAATTTCAATTCTGAGAAGGGTTTGAATTTTTTGGCTTTCAATTCTATAATTAAGAATGAATTTGTAGAGGAGAATGAGAAAGTTGAGGACTTAGAGCAATTTGATTCTTAACAAGAAGGATCTGATGATGAGAAAGGGCTATACATTAGGCTTATTTCCAGCTATTTGAGGAGAGACTTAAGTTGAAGAATATAAATAGCTCTACATTTAAGAAACTACATGATCTTGGATTAGAAAATAAGAGACTAGAAATAAAACTTGAGGAGTCAGAAGTTTGAATTTATTGAAGATTGTGAAAGAGTCATTAGAAAATAGATTAAGACTCTTGTAAGTGATCTTGAGAAATCTGATGCGAAACTTTTTTTCCCTTCTAGTGGATCTAATAAACTTAATAACATCTTAGGATTATACAAATTAACTGGAAGTACGAAAAGTTCAGGCTATAATGAAACAAGTTCTCATGTCTGCTTCTAACAAGCTTAAGAGTGTAGGAGTCCTAGAGCAATGATCATTGTGCAACACAAGATTAACCTAAAGTCCGAAATTTGAAACCTAGTGTTGCCCATATGTTCATTCCCACTTGTTACAACTGTGATGAGTTAGGTCACACAAGATCTATGTGCTGCAAACTCTTGGTTAGGAACAACAAACAGGACGTCAAATAAAATGTGTCACTTGACGGTTCTAATGAGTTGTTTGACTAAGATGACCTTTTTTTTTCTAGAAAGGTTTAGGTTAAAAAGAGTGAACTCACAAGTCAAAGTAATGAATTGAATTGCGGTGTTGCTCATGTTGCTTTTAAAGGTAAAAGTATCAATGTACCTCCTTGAGTAGGTCTTCAAGAGCATACATTTACAATTTCATTGTGTCTGCATATTCATGCACGCACTTTGATTTTTTATCTCATTTTTTGCATTATCTATGTACCTCCTTGAGTAGTTCTGTATAATATTGATATCATATTTAGATGTTGTTAGTTCGGCTACTTTGATGTTTTATCTCAGGGGTCATGTTTTAGTTACTAAGTTATTGATGTACGTGGTGTTACACATTTTGGTGTTACATGTTTTCATTTGCGTTGTATATATGACTTAGTTAAGTGGTTTATTATTAGTTTCCTCGTGCTTTTATGCCTGGTACTATTTGAGTTGATATGTTTCAAGAAACTCTTATGACAAGAAATTGAAATATAGTTTTGGATTTGAGTCTTTAGGTTGATAGGAATTAGGTTGTGGACATTGTTTAATTTTGACATAAATGATTTTGTCATGAAATGTCAAAATTAGAATTTATTAGGTCTAAAGTATTGGAAACTTTCGTGTCCAAAATATAATTTATTCAGACTATGATTAATGCCGAGTTGTCGGGGGGTTGGGAGTGTTTTTGGAAAGAATCAAATTCAACTTAAAAAAATGAAGACGACGCAAAATCGCCCCTTAGTAGCAAGAAAGATCGCACGAGATTTATCGTAGTGACATGACCACCCATTGGCCACCCACTATCTACTTGAGTAGATGGGTTACATGGTGGAGATTGCAGTTATCTGATTTTTTTTATGATCCCAAACATCTTCAAACTCTTCATATTATATACTCAAGCCAGATTTTGTCCTTGTGGTCTGCTAAGCCTCTATTCATTCAAGATAACACTTTGCTGAGTATCATTTACATAATAATTCTCTTGACTCAACCACAAGACTAAAATACCAAAATACCAAAACATCAAACACCAACAATTTTTTTTCGAAGATCTAGAGAGGTAACTGTTGTTCCAATTTGTAAAGAACGATTTCATTTTTTTTGATCCATGAGGGAAAAAGAAATCTAAAGGTTCTAGAGTTGGTGCTAGAGTGTACAACTGATGAGTTCTTTGATGATTAAATTTCATTTATATTCAATAATTTGTGACTTGTTACAATTATTGTTTGCTAATAATTAATTCCGCATATTATATCTATTCATCCCCCTCTTGATGTTAATTGTGTCGAACCGCACAACTACCAATAATATATAGCAAATAATTATCAAAAAATAAGAATAACCGGAAAAACTAACCTAAAATCGAGCCAAAATGCAAGGAAATTATAAGTAGAAGGGAAAAAATTTGGGAAATTTAATTGAAATTTATATTTAAGTATCTACTTAATTGTAGTGGGTAGCTGTACATATGGTTTAGCAACAATTGTTTAGCACTTCTACCAATTTGAGGGTTTGTATTCACAATTGTGTTGAACAAAATTTGAACAAATTAATTTATTTTTAGATTATTATTTTTTAAATGGCTTTAAAAGAATGAAATGTAAATCAATTTTTTTGGAAACGGCTTGGTTCAATTCAAAATCAAAACATTGAAGGATTCAGGTGAACTCAAATCAATAATTTCAAAATAATGATTCGATTCGATTTTACAATTGGACAATTTTACAATTATGGCATGGGACGATCGGGCACTCGTGATATTTCGGCATGGGATACATTTTATTGGCAGTTTTTTGGATGTTAAATACTATTGGATCTAACGGGAAAAGTACAACCTGTAAATTCAGCGTGATCGCTATGAGTAGGACTCTGACCATAACATAATCGACAGGTCCAAGAAGCACTC
>NW_019231846.1:459446-462678 GCF_002742605.1 Olea europaea var. sylvestris
TGAACGGATGGTTGAGGTTGCTTTATCCTTGCTGCAACTAAGGCCGATACTTCAGGTGTAGTGTTAGCTTCAGACATGGTTCCTTGTCGATTACTCTCTCTTTTGATATGTGCATAGACTGCCTCAAGTTCTGGTTTAGGTTCCATTCTTAGAATTTTCCCTTGAATTTGATCAAAGTTGCTGTCTAATCCAGCAAGAAAAATATAAACTCGAAGACGATCAATCTCCTTCCGTCTGATTTCAATGTCTGATGGATGTGTCATTTTGCTTGGATTTAATTGGTCAAGTTCTTGGAAAATCTCAGTGAGTTCACTATAGTAGTTGGCAACGGGTTCTCCATTCTGCCTCATGGTGAATGATTTTTTGTGTAGATCATAAATCATTGCCTCATCGGAACCATCAGAATATGTCTTCCTGATTGCATCACAGAACTGCTCGGCTGTGTCATAACGGATAAACCGTTTCATCTGATTGGGTTGCATGGCATCAAATAACCAACTCTTGACTTGGCAATCTGATGCACGCCATTTATTGTATGTTGGATCTGTGGCTGCAGGTTGAGTTTTATCACCAGTCAAGTGACCATGTTTCTCTCGTCCAGCAATCTTCATCTCCATGACCTGATGCCATAGAGAATAATTATGTTCATCCAATTTGATTCCAATTGAGAAATTGGAATTATCTCCTTGGATGGTGACAATCTGGGTGGGTGAATTAAATTCACCAGCATTTTGGGATGAATTTGATATTGAATCATTGGATTTATCTTCTCCAGTCATGATGGAGACTGTTGAGATAAAGAGCAGGAAAAAAAAAAAGCAAAGCTGGTTTCTAAAGTCTGCAGAAATCGGCTATGGTTAGGTCAAGAGGCAAAGATGATTTATGGCTCTGATACCATGTTTGAATTGGAGAGAAAGAAAATAATATTTCTTCTTATTATTGAATATGCATTGATACATATGTTATATAGAACAAACTAATGACTATACAAGGAAATATATTATTACAGAGACCAAATTAAGGGAATCTTATAATCTTGCATAATATGGATTGATTCTTTCCCTTTGAGGCTTAATACAGCTCATTTGACACGAACTTGATTGGGCTTTTCAGCTGACTACCACATGGTCGATATTTGGAGTCTCGTCGACTGAGTGTAACATGAGGTACTTCATCATCGGCATAGAAAATATGCTTAAAAATAACTTTCATGTCTATTTTAAGATAAGCCAAATATATAAGATCGAGATCTTAACTAAATATGATAGGCTGCATAGTACTAGTCATTTTTGACTAAAAAAAGTTAGGTGAGATGTATGGATAATAATGTAGGGTGACGGAAGCGTAGAATTGATGAATGAATACGGAATTGAAGTTCACATGATTTTAAATGAATATAACCACCTTATAATTTCTGTTGATTTTTAAGAGTACAAGAAATTTAGGCATAAAAAACTCTTTAATTCTTACTCATGATTGAGAATTAGGCCTAGCCAAAAAATCAAAAAATCGACCAAACCAATTAAACCAAACCGACTCGGGTATGTTCGGGTTGGTTCGACATAGGTAATTGGTTTGGTTTGGTTTTCTTTTAAACAAAACCATGGTGAATCGGTTCGACATGGTTGGAAATCTCATACCATTAGTTAACTAAACCAACCCAACCCACTTTTATATGTGTTCACCCATTTTTTTTTAAATTAAGAAAGATAAAAGTAAAAAGATAAACTCTGATCTCATAACCATATTCCAATCTATTACGTTGCTGGTAAGTAATACCGCTGAAAATTTTCTTTCATAAGCTTATTATATTATACTTAGCATTTTTCATATATTTAGACAGTCATACTACATAATACATAAAAAAAGGATAAAATTTGAAAGTTTTCTGTTGATCCATCTATATAACCTAATTTTATTTTTTAATCAATAGTTCTTATAATATAAAATTATTTGGTTATTTTAGTTCTCGTAATTTATGTGCTCTTAAAACTCGAACAATTTTTTTTTTAAAAAAAATAAAAATTAATTTGAACTAGAAATCCAAACTGATTAACCAAACCGACTTGGTTTAGTTTAAGAGTTAGGGTGAATTGGTTTGGGTTGAAATTTCCCCAAACCGACTAAATTGATTTTGGTTTCGGGTTGGAGTCGGAATTGATCCAAACCAAATTGCGCCCAAGCTAGCCTACCGAGAAGTTATGAGATTGAAAAATTCCAAAATCTATAATTTCAACTCAAAAATAACTTATTGCCATGATAACTTGCAACCCTTAAAACTAAAAGACATGATGAAAATTAAAAAACAATAATATTCAGATATAATCAGAAATAAATGGAATTAAAATTCAAATCTAATTAAAAGATATTGACAAAAATTAAAAATAATCATAAATAAACATAATTCAAATTTATTTTAATAAAGAAAACTAACTAAAAGATACTTAAAAACTTGATTTTAATCAAATACGTTATACCACTCCATCTATGCAGGACCTACTTAATTTAGAGCACTTATTTTTCAGATTAATGGAAAAATCCCGGCTAAAGAGCTAATAAATTAAAAATAATTTCTCCCGAAAAAATCTAAATTTATTACTCCAAATTATTTGTACTTTTTTCTTTACCCATCAAATTTTTGCGAAACAATGTCTCGATGAAATAATTATTGCGTAAATAGTCATTCAAGGGAAAGTATTGTAATTATAATAGTATTTATGAATGACAATTATACTCTTGCAGCTCTAGTCATTATCATGGTCTACCACCTACTCTAATTATTTCATATAAATATGGGGCTTTAATTCTCAATGAAATAGACACAATTTTATTGACTTCTCTATTTCCTTCTTTTATCTCTCTAATTTATAATACCAAGGTACTTGACAAAAAAAAAATGGAGTTTTAAAATACACTTTTGGGAAGGATATTAACTTCTATTGACACAAAAGCCATTATGCTTTGTTTGAGCCACATTTTTGTAAGAAATATGTTTTGAAATAGTTATATTTTTGGAGAATGTGAGGTTAAGAAATAGATTTTTTTTTTTTGAATTTACATGTAAAATTATTTTATTGAACAACATGTCTGTAAAAATAAATTTTGGAGAAATGAGTTTTAGACTAAAATAAGGCTCAAATAGGGATGTCTGATTTGACGAAGGAATTAAAATATTTAAAATTTTATTATCAAATTGAAATCATATTGATGAAGTTGATAAATGAATTGTTTA
>NW_019231847.1:0-2791 GCF_002742605.1 Olea europaea var. sylvestris
GTTTGGCTCCCATTCTTGCCAAATTTTAATGGTTGGAATAGTGTTTTTTTTGAATAAAGTGTGATTGAAAAAAATGAAATTTTGTTTTATTTGTGTGTAATATTATTTTATGGAAGATTATGTGGTTAAATAAGAGAGAGAAAAAGAATGAAAATAGAGGCCAAATGGGGGCTTAATATTTTTACTTCTTAATAAATATCTAAAAATTTATTGGAACCTTATACAGTAACTCTCGAAAAAAGGATGAAAAATTACACTTCGCTTTGGATTTACTACCAACACATTTTTACGTGTTGTATTGCATAATTTATTTTCGTCGAACATGCTATGGAATAGAGTGGACAAAGGGCGGATGATTAAATTCTTAGTACTTTTGTATCACTCTCCCTGGCGAATGGCCTTTTCTCCCTTGTCGGAATATGTAGGTTAATTAATTCCCTCAGAACCGTTTACAACCATTTCCATGAATTTATCACGTTTGCCATTTCCAACTCAGAAATTTTGTTGTAAACTAATTGAAGAGTAAAGACTTCCCTATACCACAGTGGGGTTTAGATTTTTAAGCCTATACACAGTCTATGAGATGGGTGTTTGGACTCCCAACCTTATTTTATTGAATTTATAATTAATGCTCTTATTTTGTAAAGACAAATGTTAGATATGCTCTAAACACTATTCGTCGATACCTTTTTTCTATTTTTTATAACAAAAAATGTGTACTATCGTTCATGGTTAGGAAATAGCAATATGTAACTTGCAATTTTAATTAGAAAACACATCACAACATATCAACTGTACGGAATGTTATTTATGCAGCATATGTTTTCTTATTCTTTCCCTGATTATTTTCTTAGGAGAACTTGCATTTATTTGTGAATACTTAAGAAATAATGGAATGCATAATATATTTGTGGAAATGCACGCGGTGTAATTACATTACGTATCAACATGGTGGATTTAATAATTTTATCAAAGGGTAATATATTGGAGCATTTAAGAAATATATTGACAAATGAGTTTGGTAGCTTTATAAATTTCCTACTAGAGAGCTCATCAATGTGTACCAGTCAAGTTTTGTACCTGCATTACAAAATTTTGTAATTTCAAAATATAAATTATTTTTCTTTCGTTTTGTTTCCTATTTGAATTCTAATTGAGAATTTGAGGATTCTTGTTTGTCAAATGTGAGGGCACAAGCTCAACAATTGTTTAATAATTTGATATATTTTGGACACTTAAAATTTTCAAATTTCTATTTAGGGGAATTTCAATAATATTTCACAATTTTTATGTAACTATATATTAGGCTAGTCCAGTGTATAACTTGTAACTATAGGATATTCTCATTTAGTCAAAATAAGAGATTCTTCGAGTTCCACGAAAAGAGCATTTGTTTTTCTATCACGCCCCACTCATTATAGTCAAAGTCAAGAAATTATTTAGTTAAAGTAAAAAATTCAACAAGTTAAAGTTAGTCAAAATAATGATTTAAGTTGAACAAATGATTTCATGGGACTTAATTTACAAATACTAATATTAAAAGGGGTTAGAGATAAAATAATGGGATTAAGCAATTCAATTTTTAAGTGAGAGAGGAAGATAAAAAGAGAGAGAGAGAGAGAGAGTGAAAAATGTGAAGGATAATGATTGTCACATCATCATATTCCACCATCATGATGATAAATAAGATTACTCTTATCTGTATTGGACAAACCAAAGGAACATAATTATTTCAAGAGAAAATTGTAGCCTCGGTCCCCTAACCTTTTCAATTTTTATAAACTTTACCCTAACTTTCAATTTGTGCCAACGAAAATCCCTAACCCTTTCATAGATATGTAGCAAGAGTCATATAGATGGAAATCATCCAACTGACCAAAAATTTGATTTTGACCAAATTTGATAAGAGCAAAATGGTAACTTTGCTATTTTTCACATAAAACAATTAAATAATTAAAACAAAACATAAAGACTTGCTTTAGCCCCATTTTTAGCCAAAAATGTATTTTGAAATATTGATTTGATGGAGAATATATGATTGAAAAAATAAGAAATTTTTTTAAATTTACGCGTTAATATTATTTTATCGAACAATGTGTGATTGAAAATAAGAAAAAATATATTTTGGAAAAAATGAGAAACAAACAAGGGCTAAAAAAAGGATATATACATCATATTCCCCATTCACTCCCACCTACCCATTTTGGAGAAAACCCACCCGCCACTTGTCACCTTAAGTCGCACCACCTCCAGCCACACATCAATATTCACTTAAGCTCTACCTCTCTCAAACTTCCTTTTTTTTCCCTTGCATCCATAAAATCTAACAAACTTTTCAAATTATTTTTCAACCATTCAAAATCAGGGCAATTGATGCACATGGTGGCAGTAAACACTACTATAGGCAGTGGGTGTGGAGTTTGCTGAAACCTGAGGAAATTGCATTCCCTTACCTCCGAATGGATGAAATTCTAAGGAAATTGCTCAAAATGAGTGGGTGTGGAAATTTGGAATCCGATGCATTGGCTTTTGTGCTTGGTAATGAAAATTACTACATGGAAAACCTATCTGAATTAGGCAAATATACCTTTGATAAAATTTAATATTCCTAGAACATAAAATTGATTTATTTAAGTTCTCTAATAAAAATGAAATATGGGTTTGTGGAATGATGTCGAATCTTTATCCTTAAATCAGATATTTAGTCCTAGCATTGTGTTTCAAGTTGTTCAAATGAGATTGGACTACAAAGGAATTGATATTTTTAGGAATTTAACTTAATTTTTTTTTT
>NW_019231848.1:0-2791 GCF_002742605.1 Olea europaea var. sylvestris
CTCATTCTAGTTTGTAGTTATTACACTAACAATTACTTGTAAAAATTAACATTAAAATCTATGTCACGTCATTAAGTATCAACATATGACCCAATATCATTTTTATCATGCCAAGCTAACAAAATTGGGGAGTTTAATTGGAGGCTAAACACACTCGGATAAGAAAGGATAATGCAACTTTAGTTTTGATTCTAAATTTTGACTTATATCGTATAATAAACCCATGCACTTCTTTTTAATAAAGGTTTTTGCTAACTTGAAGAAATAAATAATATTATGGTGCCACACAAGATTTCATGTTATTTTTTTACCGAGTGACTATTAGTATAACATTTCATTCATCAATGGCATAATTAACCCAAAACTATAAATTGCATTTTTAAGAGCAACTCGAAACTTTTTAAATATTAAATACTTTTTATTTTAAAGAGTCTACATACTAAACTTTTTAATAGAATGCTATCAGATTTGTAATAATGATTTAGGCCAAATCTATAGATTTTGATTGGATAGATCGGTCGTGTGATGAATGTCGGTTTTGGAATCTCATCCATCATTAGCTTAAAAAAATGTAATATTACAATCCTATCTGGGTTGAAAATCACTATTCTAAAACTTTGTTTCACGTGTTATGCATATCACTGGGTTGAATAGTTTTGGAATAGTAATATTATTGTGTAACTTTATTTATTTATTTATATTTTACCTTTGATGTGTAGCTTTATGTGCAAACTAGTGACAAATAAATGACGACGAAACTTGAATTCACGAACTCCACACATTAAAGCTCGACCACTGCAAAGAAAATTGACAAAGAATGGTCCTGTTTCTACTTGTACGTCCATGTCTCAAGAATGGGCAACATCACAACCCGACCAACAAAAGATTTTTCCAAACAAACACTATAAATCTCTGTACCAATTACCAACATCTGTATTCAAGGCGTGCCTGAAGACGTCATCATGTACAACCCACCCAAGTCCTTTAGATTCTCCCTCTCGAAACTCAAAAGTTTCTTCTCCAAATTAGCTGAAGAATAGAAAGGACTGGTTTTCTCTTTACCTGCGAGAAGACAATAACTTGTGATCTGCTCATCTGCATAAAAAGACAGCTTTATTCCCTTTTGCTTCATAATCTTAAATCATCAACTTGGCATATCCTTTTCCGTTGTTTTTCCATTCAAAATTCACTTTCTGCATTACTATTTCAAACCATTCAGTCTTTTTTCTACCTTTATTATTTTCCTTTTACAGACTTGATGCCATTCCATACACAAATCTCAAAAGAGCTTTAGTAGAATATTCACAATCAACAAACTTATTAATGACATTTAGGAACATTTAGTGCATTTTCATCCTGAAACTTGAAAACAGCAACTTTAGTTTCCCTTCATACCATCCTTAACAATTTGTAACAAGAGATTCATTTCATAAGACTAACACTCGTATCTATAAAATACGCTACAAATAACTGCGGCTTCGTTGCTGATGAGGAGAAAATGACGCGGAGAAAACATCGAAGGAAGTGATGGAAAAAACCTCATATTTTGTATTTCATGGAAACTGATTCATGAATTTAACGAAGAAGAAGCATTAACGAAAATTATTAGAAAGACGTAGATATAACCGAACATTTTGTATTTCATGGAAACTGGTCCATGAATTTAACGAAGAAGAAGCATTAACGAAAACTGTTACAAAGACGTAGATATAATCGAACGGCTAAATCTATTCTATTCTTTATTCACACGATATAACCGAACGGCTAAATCTATTCTATTCTTTATTCACATGATATAACTGAACGGCTAAATCTGTTCTTCATTCACACGATATAACCGAACAGCGAAAACTCACATCACCATTTCAAACCCTAAAACATCTTGACATAATGGATAGCTTTGAACCTCCAGCTTGATCATCATACCCTAAAACATAAACATAAATACTTAATTTTGAGCTTTAAACCATAGCACAGGTAAGAATCAAAAGGTTTGAAATAATGGATAGTTACTTACAACCATAACAGAAGTAAAAAATCAAAAATTCATCCCTGTAATCTGAATGTTCTGACACAACGGTGCCTAATTACACCCATCTCCACGACGCCTCTGTATCATCCAGTATCCAAGCGCCCCAATAGCTACGAGACAGAAAGCTACTGGTACTGCAAATTCCAGGTAGACCGTAATCTTCATGATTTTCAAAGAGAATTAAGTTTTGCAGGTACGTAGTATTAAATCTGAAGACTATTTATAGATAGAATTGTCCTCAGTTTTTGCAAAACATAACGAATTCATACAGATGTTTGGCCTCCCCATTAAAGCACGTTAAATTTTCTTTTTAGCCACTTTTCAATTCTTTTTTGACCTAAAAGGACAAAACTAGATGATCAGTTGAGGGAATCATTGGGATTTGTCATATACTATCATGACCAACAGTTACCCTCTGTTTGTGAAATTAACCCGTTTGTAAATGTTTTATAAACTTTACCAAATGGAGACAATATATTTCCCAGATGATTTTTTTCTTTTCTTCTTCTTTTGTTTGTTTTTCCCCTTGTGTTATAATATAAACTCGTATTTAACATGTGCTAAATGAAAATTTGACAAAAGAATTTCCCAATTTTAACATATTTTCTTTGCAGTGGTCGAGCTTTAATGTGTGGAGTTCGTGAATTCAAGTTTCGTCGTCATTTATTTGTCACTCGTTTGCACATAAAGCTACACATCAAAGGTAAAATATAAATAAATAAATAAAGTTACACAATAATATTACTATTCCAAAACTAT
>NW_019231849.1:0-2791 GCF_002742605.1 Olea europaea var. sylvestris
AATAAAAATCGCGCCGGGGGCAAATTCGTCATTTTTCTCGACTGTGTCGGAATGGGGTAAAATTTGACTGGTTGATAGGAACCTAAAATCGAGCCAAGGACAATTTGGTCATTTTTCGTGACTGTGTCGGAATGGGCTAAAATTTTACAAGTTGATCGTAAACAAAAACCGCGTCGGGGGCAATTTCGTCATTTTTCGCGACTGTGTCGGAATGGGCTCAAATTTGACAGGTTGATTGGGAACAAAAACCGCGCAGTGGCTAATTTCGTCATTTTTAGCGACTGTGTCGGAATTGGCTAAAATTTGACAGGTTGATCGGAAACAAAAATCGCGCCGGGGGCAATTTAATCATTTTTCGCGACTGTGTCAGAATGGGCTAAAATCTGACTGGTTGATCGGAAACAAAAACCTCGCTAGAGGCAATTTCGTCATTTTTCTTGATTGTGTCGGAATGGGCTAAAATTTGACAGGTTGGTCGGGAACAAAAATCGCGCCGGGTGTAATTTCGTCATTTTTCGCAACTGTGCCGGAATTGGCTAAAATTTGACAGGTTGATCGGAAACAAAAATCGATGCCGGGGGCAATTTTGTAATTTTTCGCGACGGGGTCGGAATGGGCTTAAATTTGACTAGATGAACGGAAACAAAATTCGCGCCGGGGACAATTTCTACATTTTTCGCAACGATGTCGGAATGGGCTAAAATTTGACTAATTGATCGGAAACAAAAATCGTCCCGGGGGCAATTTCATTATTTTTCGAGACTGTGTCGGAATGAGCTAAAATTTGACAGGTTGATCGAAAGCAAAAATCGCACCGGGGTCAATTTCGACATTTTTCGCGACCGTGTCGGAATGTGCTCAAATTTTACAGATGATCGGGAACAAAAACCGCGCCGGGTGAATTTCGTCATTTTTCGCTACTGTGTCGGAATTGGCTAAAATTTGATTGGTTGATCGGAAACAAAAATCGCACCGGGAGCAATTTCGTCAGTTTTCTCGACTTTATCGGAATGGGCTGAAATTTGGCAAGTTGATCGGAAAAAAAAATCGCGCCGTGGGCAATTTCGTCATTTTTCTCGGCTGTGTCGAAATGGGCTTAAATTTGACTTGTTGATCGGAAACAAAAACCGCGCCAGGGGCAGTTTCGTCATTTTTAGCGACTGTGTCGGAATGGGCTAAAATTTGACAGGTAGATCCGAAACAAAAATCGCGCCGGGGATAATTTCGTCATTTTTCGTGACTGTGTCGGAATGGGCTCAAATTTGACCGGTTGATCGGGAACAAAAATCGCGCCGTGGGTAATTTCGTCATTTTTTGCAACTGTGTCGGAATTGGCTAAAATTTCACTGGTTGATCGGAAACAAAAACCGCCCCGGGGGCAATTTAATCATTTTTCGCGACTGTGTCAGAATGGGCTAAAATTTGACTGGATGATCGGAAACAAAAATCGCGCCGGGGGCAATTTAATCATTTTTCTCGACTGTGTCGGAATGGGCTGAAATTTGACAGGTTGATCGGAAATAAAAATCGCCCCGGGGGCAATTTAATCATTTTTCTCGACTGTGTCGGAATGGGGTAAAATTTGACTGGTTGATAGGAACCTAAAATCGAGCAAAGGGCAATTTGGTCATTTTTCGCGACTGTGTCGGAATGGGCTAAAATTTGACAAGTTGATCGTAAACAAAAACCGCGTCAGGGGCAATTTCGTCATTTTCCGCGACTGTGTCGGAATGGGCTCAAATTTGACAGGTTGATTGGGAACAAAAACCGCGCAGTGGCTAATTTCGTCATTTTTAGCGACTGTGTCGGAATTGGCTAAAATTTGACAGGTTGATCGGAAACAAAAATCGCGCGGGGGGTAATTTCGTCTTTTTTCGCAACTGTGTCGGAATGGGCTAAAATCTGACTGGTTGATCGGAAACAAAAACCTCGCCAGGGGCAATTTCGTCATTTTTCGCGATTGTGTCGGAATGGGCTAAAATTTGACAGGTTGGTCGGGAACAAAAATCGCGCCGGGTGTAATTTCGTCATTTTTCGCAACTGTGCCGGAATTGGCTAAAATTTGACAGGTTGATCGGAAACAAAAATCGATGCCGGGGGCAATTTTGTAATTTTTCGCGACGGGGTCGGAATGGGCTTAAATTTGACTAGATGAACGGAAACAAAATTCGCGCCGGGGACAATTTCGTCATTTTTCGCGACGATGTCGGAATGGGTTAAAATTTGACTGGTTGATCGGAAACAAAAAACCGTGCCGGGCACAATTTCGTTAGTTTTCTCGACTTTATCGGAATGAGCTGAAATTTGGCAAGTTGATCGGAAATAAAAATCGCGCCGTGGGCAATTTCGTCATTTTTCTCGGTTGTGTCGGAATGGGCTTAAATTTGACTGGTTGATCGGAAACAAAAACCGCGCCAGGGGCAATTTCGTCATTTTTAGCGACTGTGTCGGAATGGGCTAAAATTTGACAAGTTGATCAGAAACAAAAATCGCGCCGGGGGTAATTTCGTCATTTTTCGTGACTGTGTCGGAATGGGCTCAAATTTGACCGGTTGATCGGGAACAAAAATCGCGCCGTGGGTAATTTCGTCATTTTTTGCAGCTGTGTCGGAATTGCCTAAAATTTGATAGGTTGATCGGAAACAAAAATCGCGCCGGGGGGCAATTTCATCATTTTTCGCGACTGTGTCAAAATGGGCTAAAATTTAACAGGATGATCGGAAACAAAAATCGCGCCGGGGGCAATTTCGTCATTTTTCTCAACTGTGTCGGAGTTGGCTTAAATTTGACA
>NW_019231850.1:0-2790 GCF_002742605.1 Olea europaea var. sylvestris
TCAAACCCGAAGTTATCATGACATCAAAAACCACTTTTCATTGGCTCGATTCCAATCGAATTAGACTAACAATTAGCCGAAAACTATCAAACCCGAAGTTATCATGAAATCAAAAACCATTTTTCATTGGCTCGATTCCAATCGAATTAGAATAGCAATTCACCAAAAACGAACAAACCCGAAGTTATCATGAAATCAAAAACCCCTTTTCATTGGCTCGATTTCAATTGAATTGGACTATCAATTTTTTGAAAACGATCAAACCCAAAGTTATCATGAAATCGAAAACCATTTTTCATTGGTTCGATTCCAATCGAATAAGACTAGCAATTCATCGAAAACGATCAAAGCCGAAGTTATCATGAAATCAAAAACCACTTTTCGTTGGCTCGATTCCAATCGAATTAGACTTGCAATTAGCCGAAAAAGATCAAACCCGAAGTTATCATGAAATCAAAAACCATTTTTCATTGGCTCGATTCCAATCGAAATAGACTAGCAATTTGCTAAAAAAGATCAAACTCGAAGTTATCATCAAATCAAAAACCACATTTCATTAGCTTCATTCCAATCGAATTAGACTAGCAATTTTTTGAAGACGATCAAAACCGAAGTTATCATGAAATCGAAAGCCACTTTTAATTGGCTCGATTCCAATCGAATAAGACTAGCAATTCACCGAAAACGATCAAACCCGAAGTTATCATGAAATCAAAAACTACTTTTCATTGGCTCGATTTCAATCGAATTAGACAAGCAATTAGCCGAAAACGATCAATCCCGAAGTTATCATGAAATCAAAAACCACTTTTCGTTGGCTTGATTCCAATCGAATTAGACTAGCAATTTTTCGAAAATGATCAAACCCGACGTTATCATGAAATCGAAAGCCGGTTTTCATTGGCTCGATTCCAATCGAATTAGACTATCAATTCATCGGAAATGATCAAACCCGAAGTTATCATGAAATAAAAAGCCACTTTTCATTGGTTGATTCCAATCGAATTAGACTAGCAATTCACCAAAAAGAACAACCCCGAAGTTATCATGAAATCAAAAACCACGTTTCATTGGCTCGATTCCAATCGAATTAGACAAGCAATTTGCCGAAAATTATCAAACTCGAAGTTATCAATCAAAAACCACATTTCATTGGCTTCATTCCATTCGAATTAGACTAGCAATTTTTTGAAGACGATCAAAATCGAAGTTATCATGAAATCGAAATCCACTTTTCATTAGCTCGATTCCAATCGAATAAGACTAGCAATTCACCGAAAACGATCAAACCCGAAGTTATCATGACATCAAAAACCACTTTTCATTGGCTCGATTCCAATCGAATTAGACTAACAATTAGCCGAAAATGATCAAACCCGAAGTTATCATGGAATCAAAAACCATTTTTCATTGGCTCGATACCAATCGAATTAGAATAGTAATTCGCCAAAAACGAACAAACCCGAAGTTATCATGACATCAAAAACCACTTTTCATTGGCTCGATTCCAATTGAATTGGACTAGCAATTTTTTTCAAATTATCAAACCCGAAGTTATCATGAAATCGAAAACCATTTTTCATTGGTTCGATTCCAATCGAATAAGACTAACAATTCACCGAAAACGATCAAAGCTAAAGTTGTCATGAAATCAAAAACTACTTTTCATTGGCTCGATTCCAATCGAATTAGAGTAGCAATTAGCCGAAAAATATCAAACCCGAAGTTATCATGAAATCAAAAACCAATTTTAATTGGCTCGATTCCAATCGAATTAGAATAGCAATTCGCAAAAAACAAACAAACCCGAAGTTATCATGAAATCAAAAACCACTTTTCGTTGGCTCGATTCCAATCGAATTAGACTCGAAATTCGCCCAAAACGATAAAACCTGAAGTTATCATGAAATCAAAACTCACTTTCCATTGGCTCGATTCCAATCGAATTAGACTAGCGATTCGACAAAAATGAACAAACCCGAAGTTATCATGAAGTCAAAAAACTCTCTTCACTGGCTTGATTCCAATTGAATTAGACTAGCAATTTTTTGAAAACGATCAAACCCGAAGTTATCATGAAGTCAAAAAACTCTCTTCACTGGCTTGATTCCAATTGAATTAGACTAGCGATTTTTTGAAAACGATCAAACCCGAAGTTATCATGAAATCGAAAACCATCTTTTATTGGTTCGATTCTAATCGAATTAGACTAGCAATTCGCCAAAAATGAACAAGCTTGAAGTTACCATGAAATAAAAAACTACTTTTCATTGGCTCGATTCCAATCGAATTAGACTAGCATTTTGCAAAAAGCAAACTAACCCGAAGTTATCATGAAATCAAAAGCCACAATTCATTAGCTTGATTTTAATCGAATTAGACTAGCACTTCGCAAAAAATGATCAATTCCGAAGTTATCACGAAATCGAAAACCACTTTTCACTAGTTTGATTCCAATCGAATTAGACTATCAATTTTTTGAAAATGATCAAACTCAAATTTATCATGAAATCGAAAGCTGCTTTTCATTGGCTCGATTCCAATCGAATTAGATTAGCAATTCGTCGAAAATGATCAAACCCGAAGTTATCATGAAATAAAAATCCACTTTTCATTGGCTGGTTCCAATCTAATTAGACTAGCAATTCACCAAAAACGAAGAAATCCAAAGTTATCATGAAATCAAAAACCACGTTTCATTGGCTCGATTCCAATCGAATTAGACTGGCAATTTGCTCAAAAAGATCAAACTTGAAGTTATCATGAAATCAAAAACCACATTTCATTAGC
>NW_019231851.1:0-2790 GCF_002742605.1 Olea europaea var. sylvestris
ACACAGTCGAGAAAAATGACGAAATTGTCCACGGCGCGATTTTTATTTCCGATCAACCAGTCAAATTTCAGCCCATTCCGACATAGTCGCGAAAAATGACGAAATTCCCCCTGTGAGATTTTTGTTTCCGATCAACCCGTCAAATTTTAGCCCATTCCGACACAATCGCAAAAAATGACGAAATTGCCCCCGGCGCGATTTTTGTTTCCGATCAACCAGTCAAATTTTAGCCTATTCCGACACAGTCGAGAAAAATGACGAAATTGTCCCCGGCGCGACTTTTATTTCCGATCAACCAGTCAAATTTCAGCCCATTCCGACATAGTCGCGAAAAATGACGAAATTCCCCCTGTGAGATTTTTGTTTCCGATCAACCCGTCAAATTTTAGCCCATTCCGACACAATCGCAAAAAATGACGAAATTGCCCCCGGCGCGATTTTTGTTTCCGATCAACCGTCAAATTTTAGCCAATTTCGCCGCAATTGCGAAAAATGACGAAATTCACCCGACGCGGTTTTTGTTCCCGATCAACCTGTCAAATTTGAGCCCATTTCGACACAGTCGTGAAAAATGACGAAATTGCCCCCAGAGCGATTTTTGTTTCTGATCAACCGTCAAATTTTTGCCAATTCCGCTGCAATTGCGAAAAATTACGAAATTCACCCGGCGCGGTTTTTAGTCCCTATCAACCTGACAAATTTGAACCCATTCCGACACAGTCGCAAAAAATGACGAAATTGCCCCCGGCGCGACTTTTGTTTCTGATCAACCAGTCAAATTTTTGCCCATTCCGACACATTCGAGGAAAATGACGAAATCGTCCACGGCGCGATTTTTATATCCGATCAACCAGTTAAATTTAAGCCCATTCCGACACAGTCGCGAAAAATGACGAAATTGCCCCGGGCGCGATTTTTGTTTCCGATCAACCTGTCAAATTTTAGCCAATTCCAACGCAGTTGCGAAAAATGACGAAATTCACCCGGCGCGGTTTTTGTTCCCGATCAACCCGTCAAATTGGAGCCCATTCCAACATAGTCGCGAAAAATGACGAAATTGCACCCGTCGCGATTTTTTTGGTTCCGATCAACTAGTCAAATTTTATCCCATTTCGAGACAGTCGCGAAAAATGACTAAATTTCCCCCGGCGCGGTTTTTTGTTTCCGATCAACCTGTCAAATTTTAGCACGTTGCGACACAGTCGCGAAAAAAGACGAAATTGGCCCCAGCACTATTTTTGTTTCCGATCAACCTGTTAAATTTTAGCCCATTCCGACACAGTATTGAAAAATGACGAAATTGCCCCCGGCGCGGTTTTTGTTTCCGATCAACCAGTCAAATTTCAGCCCATTCCGACATAGTCGCGAAAAATGACGAAATTCCCCCGGCGCGATTTTTGTTCACGATCAACCCGTCAAATTCTAGCCCATTTTGACACAGTTGCGAAAAATGACGAAATTCCCCCGGCGCGATTTTTGTTCACGATCAACCCGTCAAATTCTAGCCCATTTTGACACAGTTGCGAAAAATGACGAAATTCCCCCGGCGCGATTTTTGTTCACGATCAACCCGTCAAATTCTAGCCCATTTTGACACAGTTGCGAAAAATGACGAAATTCCCCCGGCGCGATTTTTGTTCACGATCAACCCGTCAAATTCTAGCCCATTTTGACACAGTTGCGAAAAATGACGAAATTCCCCCGGCGCGATTTTTGTTCACGATCAACCCGTCAAATTCTAGCCCATTTTGACACAGTTGCGAAAAATGACGAAATTCCCCCGGCGAGATTTTTGTTTCCGATCAACCTGACAAATTTAAGCCCATTCCGACACAGTCGCGAAAAATAACGAAATTGCCCCCGGTGCGATTTTTAATTCCGATCAACTTGTCAAATTTTGGCCAATTCCTACGCAGTTGCGAAAAATGACGAAATTCACCCGGCGCGATTTTTGTTCACGATCAACCCGTCAAATTTGAGCCCATTCCAACGTAGTCGCGAAAAATGACGAAATTGCACCCGTCGCGATTTTTTTGGTTCCGATCAACTAGTCAAATTTTATCCCATTTCGAGACAGTGGCGAAAAATGACTAAATTTCCCCCGGCGCAGTTTTTTGTTTCCGATCAACCTGTCAAATTTTAGCCCAAACCGACACAGTCGCGAAAAATGACGAAATTCACCCGGCGCGATTTTTGTTCACGATCAACCCGTCAAATTTGAGCCCATTCCAACGTAGTCGCGAAAAATGACGAAATTGCCCCCGGCGCGGTTTTTGTTTCCGATCAACCAGTCAAATTTTAGCCCTTTCCGACACAGTCGAGAAAAATGACGAAATTGTCCCCGGCGCGATTTTTATTTCCGATCAACCTGTCAAATTTCAACCCATTCCGACACAGTCGCGAAAAATAACGAAATTGCCCCCGGTGCGATTTTTAATTCCTATCAACTTGTCAAATTTTGGCCAATTCCTACCAAGTTGCGAAAAATAACGAAATTCACCCGGCGCGATTTTTGTTCCCGATCAACCCGTCAAATTTGAGCCCATTCCAACATAGTCGCGAAAAATGACGAAATTGCACCCGTCGCGATTTTTTTGGTTCCGATCAACTAGTCAAATTTTATCCCATTTCGAGACAGTCGCAAAAAATGACTAAATTTCCCCCGGCGCGGATTTTTATTTCCGATCAACCAGTCAAATTTTAGCATATTCCGACACAGTCGCGAAAAAAGACGAAATTGCCCCCAGCACTATTTTTGTTTCCGATCAACCTGTTAAATTTTAGCCCATT
>NW_019231852.1:0-2790 GCF_002742605.1 Olea europaea var. sylvestris
TGATTGCAATCGAATCGGACGAGCAATTCGCCAAAAATGAACAAACCCAAAGTTATCGTGAAATCAAAAACCACTTTTCATTGGGTTGATTCCAATCTAATTAGACTAGCAATTCACTAGAAATGAACAAATCCGAAGTTATCATGAAATCATCTAAAGCCTCTTTTCATTAGCTCGATTCCAATCGAATTAGGTTAGCAATTCACCAAAAATGTACAAACCCGAAGTTATCGGGAAATATATAACCACTTTCCATTGGCTCGATTCCAATCGAATTAGTCTATCAATTCGCCAAAAAGGAAAAAACCCAAAGTTATCCTGAAATCAAAAGCCACGTTTCATTGCCTCAATTCTAATCGATTTAGACTAGCAATTCGTCAAAAAAGAATAAACCCGAAGTTATCATGAAATGAACTGCCACTTTTCATTGGCTTGATTCCAATCGAATTAGACTAGCAACTCGCCAAAAATGAACAAACCCGAAGTTTTCATGAAATCAAAAACCCCTTTTGATTGGCTCGATTCCAATCGAATCAGACTAACAATTAGCCAAAAATGAACAAACCCGAAGTTTTCATGAAATCAAAAACCCCTTTTGATTGGCTCGATTCCAATCGAATCAGACTAACAATTAGCCAAAAATGAACAAACCCGAAGTTTTCATGAAATCAAAAACCCCTTTTGATTGGCTCGATTCCAATCGAATCAGACTAACAATTAGCCAAAAATGAACAAACCCGAAGTTTTCATGAAATCAAAAACCCCTTTTGATTGGCTCGATTCCAATCGAATCAGACTAACAATTAGCCAAAAATGAACAAACCCGAAGTTTTCATGAAATCAAAAACCCCTTTTGATTGGCTCGATTCCAATCGAATCAGACTAACAATTAGCCAAAAATGAACAAACCCGAAGTTTTCATGAAATCAAAAACCCCTTTTGATTGGCTCGATTCCAATCGAATTAGACTAACAATTCGTCGAAAACGAACAAACCCGAAGTTATCATTAAATCAAAAATCACTTTTCAGTGGCTCTATTCCAATAGAATTAGACCTGCAATTCGACAAAAATGAACAAACCCGAAGTTATCATAAAATCAAAAACCACTTTTCATTGGCACTATTCCAATCGAATTCGACTAGCAATTCGCCAAAAATGAACAAACCACCAGTTATCACGAAATCATCAAAAGCCACTTTTTGTTGGCTCGATTGCAATCGAATTGGACTAGCAATTCGCCGAAAATGAACCAACCCAGAGTTATCGTGAAATCAAAAACCACTTTTCATTGGCTTGATTCCAATCTAATTAAACTAGCAATTCACCAGAAACGAACAAACTCGAAGTTATCATGAAATCATCCAAAGCCTCTTTTCATTAGCTCGGTTCCAATCGAATTAGACTAGCAATTCACCAAAAATGTACAAACCCGAAGTTATCGTGAAATATATAAACACTATTCATTGACTCGATTCCAATCGAATTAGTCTATCAATTCGCCAAAAAGGAAAAAACCCAAAGTCATCCTGAAATCAAAAGCCACGTTTCATTGCCTCAATTCCAATCGACTTAGACTAGAAATCCGTCAAAAAAGAATAAACCGAAGTTATCATGAAATCAAGAGCCACTTCTCAATGGCTCGATTCCAATCGAATTAGACCAATTCGCCAAAAATGAACAAACCCAAAGTTATCTTGAAATCAAAAGTCACATTTCATTGGCTCGATTCCAATCGAATCAAACTAACAATTAGCCAAAAATGAACAAACCCGAAGTTATCATGAAATCAAAAACCCCTTTTGATTGGCTCGATTCCAATCGAATTAGACAAGCAATTCGCCAAAAAAGGAACAAACCCAAAGTTGTCATAAAATCAAAAACCACTTTTCATTGGCTCGATTTCAATCGAATTAGACTACCAATTCGATAAAAATG
Source organism: Olea europaea var. sylvestris (assembly GCF_002742605.1). Classification (NCBI taxonomy): domain Eukaryota; kingdom Viridiplantae; phylum Streptophyta; class Magnoliopsida; order Lamiales; family Oleaceae; genus Olea; species Olea europaea. Next base: position 1,938 of record NW_019231852.1, read on the forward strand.
AATAAACTCGGAGTTTTCATGAAATCAAAAATCACTTTTCATTGGCTCGATTCCAATCAAATTAGACTAGTAATTCGCAAAAAATGAACGAACCCGAAGTTATCAAGAAATCAAAAGCCACTTTTCGTCGGCTAGATTCCAATCGAATTAGATTAGCAATTCATCAAAAAGAACAAACCTGAAGTTATCATGAAATCAAAAGTCACTTTTCATTGGATCGATTCCAATCGAATTAGACTAGCAATTAACCAAAAAGAACAAATACGAAGTTATCATGAAATCAAAAGTCACATTTCGTTGGCTCGATTCCAATCGAATTAGACTAGCAATTCGCCAAAAATGAACAAACCCGAAGTGATCATGAAATCAAAAACCACTTTTCATTGGCTCGATTCCAATAGAATTAGACCTGCAACTCGATAAAAATGAACAAGTCCGAAGTTATCATAAAATCAAAAACCACTTTTCATTGGCACTATCCCAATCGAATTCGACTAGCAATTCGCCAAAAATGAACAAACCCACAGTTATCACGAAATCATCAAAAGCCACTTTTCGTTGGCTCGATTGCAATCGAATTGGACTAGCAATTCGTCGAAAATGAACAAACCCAGAGTTATCGTGAAATCAAAAACCACTTTTCATTGGCTTGATTCCAATTTAATTAGACTAGCAATTCATCAGAAACGAACAAACCCAAAGTTATCATGAAATCATCCGAAGCCTCTTTTCATTAGCTCGATTCCAATCGAATTAGACTAGCAATTCACCCAAAAATGAACGAACCCGAAGTTGTCATGAAATCATCTAAAGTCACTTTTCGTTGGCTCGATTCCAATCGAATTGGACTGGC
>NW_019231853.1:0-2790 GCF_002742605.1 Olea europaea var. sylvestris
TTTCTTTGTTAATTTTCTGTCTAGCACTTCTTCAACATGACATAATTAATACGGAAATTAATTATTCGGAGGCCCAAACGAAGAAATTTGGATAAAATCCCATGATCCCGAGTCTGTGCCCCGAGTCCAATTCCGCGGGCCGTTTCGAATTAACCTACCAAATTTTGGCCCATTCTGACACCGTCACGACTAATGACAAAATTGCCCCTGGTGCGATTTTTCTTTGTTAATTTTCTGTCCAGCACTTCTTCAACCTGACATAATTAATACGGAAATTAATTATTCGAAGGGCCAAACGAAGGAATTTGGCTAAAATCCAGTGATCCCGGGTCTGTGCTCGAGTCCAATTTCGCGAGCCATTTCCAATCAACCTGCCAAATTTCGTCCCATTCCGACACCGTCGCGACAAATGACAAAATTACCCCTATTGCGATTTTTCTTTGATAATTATATGTCCATCACTTCTTCAATCAGACATAATTAATATAGAAATTAATTATTCGGAGGCCCAAACGAAGGAATTTGGCTAAAATCTTGTGATCCCGAGTCTATGCCCCGAGTCCAATTTCGCGGGCCATTTCCAATCAACCTACCGAATTTCGGCCTATTTCAACAGTGTTACGACAAATGACAAAATTGCCCCTGGTGCGGTTTTTCTTTGTTAATTTTTTGTCAAGCACTTCTTCAACTTGACATAATTAATACGGAAATAAATTATTCGGAGGCCCAAACGAAGGAATTTGGCTAAAATCCCGTGATCTCGGGTCTGTGGCCCGAGTCCAATTTCGCGAGCCGTTTCCAATCAACCTGCCAAATTTCGGCCCATTCTAACACCGTCGCGACAAATGATAAAATTGCCCCTGGTGCGATTTTTCTTTTCTAATTTTTTGTCCAGCACTTCTTCAACCTGACATAATTAATAAGGAAATTAATTATTCGGAGGCCCAAACGAAGGAATTTGGCTAAAATCCCGAAATCCCGGGTCTGTGCCCCGAGTCCAATTTCGCGGGCCGTTTCCAATCAACCTGCCAAATTTTGGCTCATTCCGGCACAGTCGCAACAAATGACAAAATTACCTCTGTTGCGGTTTTACTTTGTTAATTTTCGGAACATCACTTCTTCAGCCTGACATAATTAATAAGGAAATTAATTATTCGGAGGCCCAAACGAAGAAATTTAGCTAAAATCCCGTGATCTTGAGTCTGTGCCTTGAGTCCAATTTCGCGAGCCGTTTCCAATCAACCAGCCAAATTTCAGCCCATTTCGAAACCGTTGCGACAAATGACAAAATTGCCCCTGGTGCGATTTTGCTTTGTTAATTTTCTGTCCAGCACTCCTTCAACCTGACATAATTAATAAGGAAATTAATTATTCGGAGGCCCAAACGAAGAAATTTAGCTAAAATCCCGTGATCCTGAGTCTGTGCCTTGAGTCCAATTTCGCGAGCCGTTTCCAATCAACCAGCGAAATTTCGGCCCATTCCGACACCATCGTGACAAATGACAAAGTTGCCCCAGGTGCGATTTTTCTTTGATAATTTTCTGTCCAACACTTTTTCAACCTGACATAATTAATACGGAAATTAATTATTCAGAGGCGCAAACAAAGGAATTTGGCTAAAATCCCGTGATCCCGGGTCTGTGCTCTGAGTCCAATTTTGCGGACTGTTTCCAATAAACATGCCAAATTTCGGCCCATTCCGACACCGTCGTTACAAATGACAATATTGCCCCTGGTGCGGTTTTGCTTTGTTAATTTTCTGTCCAGCACTTCTTCAACCTAACATAATTAATAACGAAATTAATTATTCGGAAGCCCAAATGAAGGAATTTGGCTAAAATCCCATGATCCCTGGACTGTGCCCCGAGTTCAATTTCGCGGGCCGTTTCCAATCAACCTACCAAATTTTGGCCAATTTCGACACTGTCGTGACAAATGACAAAATTGCCCTAGGTGTGGTTTTTCTTTGTTAATTTTCTGTCCAACACTAATTCAACCTGAAATTAATACGAAAAATAATTATTCGACGGCCCAAACAAAGGAATTTGGCTATAATCCCGTGATCCCAGGTCTGTGCCTCGAGTCTAATTTTGCGAGCCGTTTCCAATCAACTTGCCAAATTTCGACCCATTTCAACACTGTCGTGGCCAATGAAAAAATTGCCCCTGGTGCAATTTTGCTTTGTTAATCTTCTGTCCAGCACTTCTTCAACCTGACATAATTAATATGGAAATTAATTATTCGGAGGCCCAAATGAAGGAATTTGCCTAAAATCCCGTGATCCCGTGTCTGTGCCCCCAGTCCGATTTCGCTGGCCGTTTCCAATCAACCAGCAAAATTTCGGTCCATTCGGACACCGTCGTAACAAATGACAAAATCGCCTCCGATGTGGTTTTTGTTTGTTAATTTTCTATGCAGCACTTCTTCATCCTGACATAATTAATACGGAAATTAATTATTTGGAGTCCCAAACCAAGGAATTTGGCAAAAATCCTGTGATCCCGGGCATGTGCCCCAATTTCACAGGCAGTTTCCAATCAACCTGCCAAAGTTCGGCCAATTCCGATAACGTCTCGAAAAATGACAAAATTGCCCCTGGTGCGATTTTTCTTTCTTAATTTTCTATCCAGAACTTCTTCAACCTGACATAATTAATACGAATGTAAATTATTCGGAGGCCCAAACGAAGGAATTTGGCTAAAATCTTGTGATCCAGGGTCTGTGCCTCGAGTCCAATTTCGCGGGCCGTTTCCAATCAACCTGCCAAATTTCGGCCCATTCCGACACCGT
>NW_019231854.1:0-2790 GCF_002742605.1 Olea europaea var. sylvestris
AAAGTCTTTGCTGATTTGATATGAAAGAACATTGAGGCCTATGTTGATGACATGGTGGTGAAGAGCAAGAAGGTAGAGCAGCACATATCCAACTTGGAGGAGGTGTTCGCCACCCTACGAAAATATCGGATGAAGCTCAACCTAGAGTAGTGTGTATTCGGTGTAGCTTCGGAAAATTTTTTGGGCTTCATGATCACTTACCGGGAAATTGAAGCAAACCCTGATAAGATCCAGGCCTCGGTAATAATAGAATCGCCCAGAACTAAGAAGAAGGTGTAAACGTTGACAGGTAGGGTAGCCGTCCTAAACAGGTTCATATCCCGAGCAGCCGACATGTGCTTCCCTTTCTTCAAAGTTCTCAGAGGGAACCAATCCTTTGAATGGAATGAGAAGTGTGAGAAGGCTTTTTAGGAGATCAAACAAACATTGGGTCTCCTCCTATCCTCACTAAACCAGAGCCCGGTGATACTTTGTTTTTGTAATTAGCCGTGTCTCAAAATGCAGTGAGCGGTGTCTTGGTGAAAGAGGTCAACAGAACCCAGCAACACATTTACTATGTAAGTAAAGTCCTACTTGATGTAGAGACAAGGTAAACTTTAGCAGAACAACTTGCCCTTGCCTTAATAGTGGCGGCACAAAAGTTTCGGCAATACTTTCAATCTCATCCTATTGTGGTGTTCACTACTTAGCTCTCAAACACATTCTTCAAAAACCAGACGTCTCAGACAGGTTACTAAAGTGGCAATTGAACTTGGAGAGTTTGACATAGAGTTCAAACCCCGTCCATCCATCAAATCCCAAGCCTTAGCGGATTTCATTGCAGAACTCACCCCAAGGCCTCGAGGGCTAGACGAGAGCTTGAGCAATATTACAGATGTTTGGAAAATTTTCGTAGATGGAGCATCAAACCCTCGGGCTCAAGTATCGGGGTCATCGTCACGAGCCTGGACATGCTCATAGACATTCAGTGTGCACTTAGGTTCGAATTCGAGGCAACCAATAATGAAGCAGAGTATGAGGCTGTCATCATAGCCATGGAACTTGCCTTTAATCTTGAACTTGAAAACATCAAAATTTTTAGTGATTCCTAGCTGGTGGTTAGGTAGATTGATGGAACATTCGAGAAGAAAGATAAAAAAATGAGACGAAAATTGAAGAGTTGTGAAATTGTGAAGATTGCATGGGATGACAACTACAAGGCAAATGCCTTATCAAGGCTAGTGTTCATGGGAATAGATGGACTTGACAGGACAGTACATGTCATATTTGTGACCGAGCCTAGCATCAATCCAACTGTTGGGGTCATGGACATTGATCATGAGCCGTCATGGATGGACCCAATTGTCATTTTCATAACAAATTACAATCTTCTAGAATATCCTCGAGCAGTAAGGAGCATCTAGTCAAAAGCTCTAAGGTATTGCATTATTAATGGGGTCTTATTTCGCAGAAGCGTCACACTTCCGTACCTTAGGTGCCTTAAGCCTTCAGAATCCTTCCAAGCGCTATAGGAAGTTCATGAAGGAGTATGCGATAACCATCAAAGAGCTCGGGCATTAGCCTTTAAACTTATAACGTATGGATATTACTGGCCTACCATGAAGAAGGATGCCATAGAATATGTGAAAAAGTGTGATAAGTGCTAGAGGTTTGGCAATGTTATCCACTCTGCTGCAGAGGACCTCACCAATATCAGTTGATCAGACCCTTTTGAGCAGTGGGGGATAGATATCCACGGTTCGTTTTCGATAACAAGGGGACAATTGAAGTTTGTAGTTATAGCAGTTGACTACTTTACCAAGTGGGTGGAGGCTGAGCCCTTGGTAATGATCTCAAAGCCTAAGATAAGAGCTTTCATTTGGAGGTCCATCATATGCAAGTTCGGGATACCGAAAGTCCTCATAACTGATAATGGCTGGCAGTTTGACAATGCACAATTCAAGAATTTATGTTCCAACCTAGGGATTGACCACGCCTGACGTCTGTTCCTCATCCCCAAAGTAATGGTCTAGCCGAAGTCACCAATCGGATTATATTACAAGACCTTCGAACAAGGATTGGAGATACAAGAGGTTCTTGGTCCGACGAGTTGCCTTCCATACTTTGGACATATAGAACATCCCACAGGATCGCCAATGGGGAGACCCCCTTTATGTTAGCTTTCAGAATCGAAGCTACCATTCCCATTGAAATAAGGTTACCTAGCCAAAGAAATCTTAATCTCGAAGAAGTAGGGCACACCACTAAGCATCTCGACCTCTTGGAAGAAGTTCATGATCAGGCAGCCTTAAGAATGGCCTCTTACCAAAATAGAACCACAAAGTATTTCAATAGAAATGTAAGGCCGTGAAGATTCAAAGCTGGAGATTTGGTGTTGAGAAGGGCTGAAGCCCCTGGTTATGCTCCAAGAAAACTCAGACCAGTTTGGGAAGGGCCCTTTGAAGTCATACGACAGCTCCCAAAAGGTGCATACAATTTAAAGGATACTTTGGGAAGACCACTCCCAAGACTGTGGAACGCTGAAAACTTAAAGGTATATTACAAGTAACTCGCTCTACCATGTTTTAGAAATAAGGCCTGCATGCTAAGTCAATTTTTTACCAAGTCTATTTTCTATTATTAATAAGGCCTGCATGCCAAATCTATTTTTTTTTATTATTAATAAGGCCTGAGTGCCAAGTCTATTTTTTATCATTTGTTAGGCCTACGTGCTAAGTCAATTTTTTACCATTTATGAGGCCTGCGTGCCAAGTCCATTTATAGAGTATATTACAGTTAAAGTTAAATTCG
>NW_019231855.1:0-2790 GCF_002742605.1 Olea europaea var. sylvestris
AACTTTTGCACACGGTGTCCGTTTTCGGCCCATAAGTACTTTTTCGAAATGTAGCGACCGTTTTGGATTGAACTCGCTACTTCGTCGTGACGTAGGAGGGATTTTGGCCATTTTTTGAAGGAATGTGCACTTGCATATTTGGAGCGCTTGGATTGTCGGCGTTCGAAGAATTGCGCGTAACTTATGGACACGGTGTCCGTTTTGGGCCCATAAGTACTTTTTGGAAATGTACCGATCGTTTTGGATTGAACTCACGACTTCATCGTGACGTACGAGGGATTTCGGCCATTTTTCGAAAGAATGAGCACTTGCAAATTTGGAGCGCTTGGATTGTCGGCGTTTGAAGAATTGAACGTACCTTAAGCACACGGTGTCCGTTTTGGGCCCATAAGTACTTTTATGGAAATGTAGCGATCGTTTTGGATTGAACTCACGACTTCATCGTGATGTACGAGGGATTTTGGCCATTTTTCGAAAGAATGAGCACTTTCATATTCGGAACGCTAGGAGAGTCGGCGTACGAAGAATTGAGCGTAACTTTTGCACACGGTGTCCGTTTTCGGCCCATAAGTATTTTTTGGAATTGTAGCGACCGTTTTGGATTGAACTCACTACTTCATCGTGGCGTATGAAGGATTTTGGCCATTTTTCGAACGAATGACCACTTGCAAATTTGGAGCTCTTGGATTGTCGGCGTTCGAAGAATTGCGCGTAACTTATGGACACGGTGTCCGTTTTGGGCCCATAAGTACTTTTTGGAAATGAAGCGATCGTTTTGGATTGAACTCACGACTTCATCGTGACGTACGAGGGATTTCGGCCATTTTTAAAGAATGAGCACTTGCAAATTTGGAGCGCTTGGATTGTCGGCGTTCGAAGAATTGAGCGTAACTTTTGCACACGTTGTCCGTTTTCGGCCCATAAGTACTTTTTGGAAATGTAGCGATCGTTTTGGATTGAACTCACGACTTCATCGTGACGTATGAGGGATTTTGGCCATTTTTCAAAAGAATGAGCACTTTTATATTTGGAACGCTAGGAGAGTCGGCGTACGATGAATTGAGCGTAACTTTTGCACACGGTGTCCGTTTTCGGCCCATAAGTACTTTTTCGAAATGTAGCGACCGTTTATGATTGAACTCGCTACTTCGTCGTGACGTACAAGGGTTTTTGGCCATTTTTCAAAAGAATGAGCACTTGCATATTTGGAACGCTTGGAGAGCCGACGTACAAAGAATTGAGCGTAACTTTTGCTCACAGTGTCTGTTTTCGGCCCATAAGTACTTTTTTGAAATGCAGCGACCGTTTTGGATTGAACTCACGAGTTTGTCGTGACGTATGAGGGATTTCGATCATTTTTCGAAAGAATGAGCACTTGCATATTTGGAGCGCTTGGATTGTCGGCGTTCGAAGAATTGAGCGTAAGTATTGAAAACTGCGTCCATTTTGGGCACATAAGTACTTTTCCGAAATGTAGTGACCATTTTGGATTGAACTCACGACTTCATCGTGACGTACGAGGGATTTCAGCCATTTTTCGAAAGAATGAGCACTTGCATATTTGGAGCGCTTGGATTGTCGGCGTTCGAAGAATTGTGTGTAACTCATGCACATGGTGTCTGTTTTAGGCCCATAAGTACTTTTTGGAAATATAACGACCGTTTTGGGTTGAACTCACGACTTCATCGTGACGTACGAGGGATTTCGGCCATTTTTCGAAAGAATGAGCACTTGCAAACTTGGAGCGCTTGGATTGTCGGCGTTCGAAGAATTGAGCGTAACTTTTACACACGGTGTCCGTTTTGGGCCCATAAGTACTTTTTGGAAATGTAGCGACCGTTTTGGATTGAACTCACGACTTCATCGTGACGTACGAGGGATTTCGGCCATTTTTTGAATGAATGAGCACTTCCAAATTTGGAGCGCTTGGATTGTCGGCGTTTGAAGAATTACGCGTAACTTATGGACACGGTGTCCGTTTTGGGCCCATAAGTAATTTTTGAAAATATAGCGATCGTTTTGGATTGAACTCACGACTTCATCATGACATACAAGGGATTTCGGCCATTTTTCGAAAGAATGAGCACTTGCAAATTTGGAGCGCTTGGATTGTCGGCGTTCGAAGAATTGAGCGTAACTATTGAAAACTGCGTCCGTTTTGGGCACATAAGTTCTTTTCAGATATGTAGCGACCGTTTTAGATTGAAGTCACGACTTCATCGTGACGTACGAGGGATTTCGGCCATTTTTCGAAAGAATGAGCACTTGCAAATTTGGAGCGCTTGGATTGTCGGCGTTCGAAGAATTGAGCGTAACTATTGAAAACTGCGTCCGTTTTGGGCACATAAGTTCTTTTCAGATATGTAGCGACCGTTTTAGATTGAAGTCACGACTTCATCGTGACGTACGAGGGATTTCGGCCATTTTTCGAAAGAATGAGCACTTGCAAATTTGGAGCGCTTGGATTGTCGGCGTTCGAAGAATTGAGCGTAACTATTGAAAACTGCGTCCGTTTTGGGCACATAAGTTCTTTTCAGATATGTAGCGACCGTTTTAGATTGAAGTCACGACTTCATCGTGACGTACGAGGGATTTCGGCCATTTTTCGAAAGAATTAGCACTTGCATAGTTGGAGCGCTTGGATTGTCGGCGTTCGAAGAATTGAGCGTAACTATTGAAAACTTCGTCCGTTTTGGGCACATAAGTTCTTTTCAGATATGTAGCGACCGTTTTAGATTGAAGTCACGACTTCATCGTGACGTACGAGGGACTTCGGCCATTTTTCAAAAG
>NW_019231856.1:0-2789 GCF_002742605.1 Olea europaea var. sylvestris
CCTCGTACGTCACGATGAAGTGGTGAGTTCAATCCAAAACGGTCGCTACATTTCCAAAATGTACTTATGGGCCCAAAACGGACGTCGGGTGCAAAAGTTACGCTCAATTCTTCGTACGCCGACAATCCAAGCGTTCCAGATATACAAGTGCTGATTCTTTCAAAAAATGGCCGAAATCCCTCCTACGTCATGACGAAGTGGTGAGTTCAATCCAAAACGGTCGCTACATTTCCAAAAAGTTCTTGTGGGCCCGAACGCTACATTTCCAAAAAGTTCTTATGGGCCCAAAACTGACACCGTGTGCAAAAGTTACGCTCAATTCTTCGTACGCGTACAATCCAAGCGTTCCAAATATACAAGTGCTGATTCTTTCAAAAAATGGCCGAAATCCCTCTTACGTCATGATGAAGTTGTGAGTTCAATCCAAAACGGTCGCTACATCTCCAAAATTTCCTGTGGGCCCAAAACGGACACCGTGTGCAAAAGTTACGCTCAATTCTTCGTCCGCCGACTCTCCAAGCATTCTAAATATACAAGCGCTCATTCGTTCGAAAAATGGCCAAAATCCCTCGTACGTCATGATGAAGTGGTGATTTCAATCCAATACGGTCGCTACATTTCCAAAAAGTACTTATGGGCCCAAAACGGACACCGTGTGCAAAAGTTACGCTCAATTCTTCGTAAGCCGACAATCCAAGTGTTCCAAATATGCAAGTGCTCATTCTTTTGAAAAATGACCGAAATCCCTCTTACGTCAAGACGAAGTGGTGAGTTCAATCCAAAACGGTCGATTGATTTCCAAAAAGTTCCTGTGGGCCCAAAACGGATACCGTGTGCAAAAGTTACGCCCAATTCTTTGTCCGCCGACTCTCCAAGCGTTCTAAATATGCAATTGCTCATTCTTTCGAAAAATCGCCAAAATCCCTTTTACGTCACGATGAAGTTGTGCGTTCAATCCAAAACGGTCGCTACATTTCCAAAAAGTACTTATGGGCCCAAAACGGACGCCGTGTGCAAAAGTTACTCTCAAATCCTCGTCCGCCAACTCCCCAAGCGTTCTAAATATACAAGCGCTCATTCCTTCGAAAAATGACCAAAATCCCTCGTACGTCTTGAAGAAGTGGTGAGTTCAATCCCGAACGGTCGTTACATTTCCAAAATGTACTAATGGGCCCAAAACGGACACCGGGTGCAAAAGTTACGCTCAATTCTTCGTATGCCGACAATCCAAGCGTTCCAGATATACAAGTGCTGATTCTTTCAAAAAATGGCCGAAATCCCTCCTACGTCATGATGAAGTGGTGAGTTCAATCCAAAATGGTCGCTACATTTCCAAAAAGTTCTTGTGGGCCCGAACGGACAGCATGTGCAAAAGTTACGCTCAATTCTTCGTCCGGCGACTCTCCAAGCATTCTAAATGTGCAAGTGTTCATTCTTTCTAAAAATGGCCAAAATCCCTCGTACGTCACGACGAAGTGGTGAGTTCAATCCAAAATGGTCGCTACATTTCCAAAAAGTACTTATGGGCCCAAAACGGACACCGTGTGCAAAAGTTACGCTCAATTCTTCGTCCGACGACTCTCAAAGCGTTCTAAATGTGCAAGTGTTCATTCTTTCTAAAAATGGCCAAAATCCCTCGTACGTCACGTCGAAGTGGTGAGTTCAATCCAAAATGGTCGCTACATTTCCAAAAAGTACTTATGGGCCCAAAACGGACACCGTGTGCAAAAGTTACGCTCAATTCTTCGTCCACCGACTCTCCAAGCGTTCTAAATATGCAATTGCTCATTCTTTTGAAAAATCGCCAAAATCCCTCGGACGTCACGTTGAAGTGGTGAGTTCAATCCAAAACGGTCGCTACATTTCAAAAAAGTTCTTATGGGCCCAAAACGGACACCGTGTGCAAAAGTTACCCTCAAATCCTCGTCAGCCAACTCTCCAAGCGTTCTAAATATACAAGCGCTCATTCCTTCGAAAAATGACCAAAATCCCTCGTACGTCTTGAAGAAGTGGTGAGTTCAATCCCGAACGGTTGTTACATTTCCAAAATGTACTAATGGGCCCAAAACGGACGCCGGGTGCAAAAGTTACGCTCAATTCTTCGTATGCCGACAATCCAAGCGTTCCAGATATACAAGTGCTGATTCTTTCAAAAAATGGCCGAAATCCCTCCTACGTCATGACGAAGTGGTGAGTTCAATCCAAAACGGTCGCTACATTTCCAAAAAGTTCTTGTGGGCCCGAACGGACAGCTTGTTCAAAAGTTACGCTCAATTTTTCATCCGGTGACTCTCCAAGCGTTCTAAATATGCAAGTGTTCATTCTTTCTAAAAATGGCCAAAATCCCTCGTACGTCACGATGAAGTGGTGAGTTCAATCCAAAACGGTCGCTACATTTCGAAAAAGTTCCTGTGGGCCCAAAACGGACACCGTGTGCAAAAGTTACGCTCAATTCTTCGTCCACCGACTCTCCAAGCGTTCTAAATATGCAATTGCTCATTCTTTTGAAAAATCGCCGAAATCCCTCGGACGTCACGTTGAAGTGGTGAGTTCAATCCAAAACGGTCGCTACATTTCAAAAAAGTTCTTATGGGCCCAAAACGGACACCGTGTGCAAAAGTTACCATCAAATCCTCGTCAGCCGACTCTCCAAGCGTTCTAAATATACAAGCACTCATTCTTTCGAAAAATGACCAAAATCCCTCTTACGTCATGAAGAAGTGGTGAGTTCAATCCCGAACGGTCGTTACATTTCCAAAATGTACTAATGGGCCCAAAACGGACGCCGG
>NW_019231857.1:0-2789 GCF_002742605.1 Olea europaea var. sylvestris
ATCTTATATAAGGTACATGCACTTGGATCTGAAGCCCAAAAAATCAACAAGAAAAACGAAAAATTTGATTAAGTAAAAAAGTTTAAAGCTTGTTTTGCAAGTTTTTATAAATGATTTGTTTGTAAATAGATAGAATTGAGTAGTAAATGAGTGGATAGTACTTGTGTGTTTCATGAAATATGTGGATAAAAAATGATTTGACCATTTTTTTCATAAACGGTTTATAAACACTTGCCAAACATGTGCTTAGATGTCAAGGAACAGAATTAATTAAGATTTATATTAAACAAACAGGAAAGTTCAAATAACAGCCCACCTGTTGTTGAATGAAACTTCCTCATGGCAGTATAGCCTTCCGGCCATATAAATCTCTCATCTTGGAAATTATCAGTCTTTGACAATCTTTCCTGCATGACATCACAGGGCCACATGACATTCATTAGATGAGTTGTTAATTGCCATGGAGAAAGGTACTTTATTCATATATAAAAATGAAAATTAATTACTAAATCGATGCAACCAAAAAAGTCTCTCATTTATACCCTCTGATGTTGCATAAAATGCAGGTATATAACTATTGAACAATAAAAACTAAGTGAAGAACAGAAATCCTAGGTTTTGCAACCACGACAGCCAACTACAGCCAATTGCAGGCCCTCGTGCATATAAAATCAGATGACAGTTGAGACAAGCCATTAAATTATATAATAAAAAGTAACACCTTTCACACGCAACATAGTCCACTGGTTAAGACTGCAGTCTTTCTTCATCATGCAGTAGTGTTAATGCATGTAGATTAACCAAGGCTTAGAATTTGCAAATCCCCTCTTTCAAATGGAGAGTTTTAAGGTCTTCAAGTTTCCTCCGTATCCGTTTATTGCCCACACACTCTTCTTCAATTGATTCTTCGTCCCCTCCATTTTCATATCATGATCATCACCCGCAACACCATCTAGCAGTCGCAACATTCTTTTCTGAAGCTTCTGTTCACTAAGATACCTGATCAAATTCAAGGACACTTCAATTAGTTTCTTGAAGAGCTTCTACTCTTACTCAAATCCAACAAGTAAATGACAATAACAAAAATATGCCATTCTATCCAGGCTGCTGAACATACTCTCGACATGAAAAACATTGTCCAATTAAACATTTACAATTTACAGGTGACAGAATCTCGGATGCCACCAATTTTCATGAGGAAATGAAAATTTACATATTTAAAGGCAGAGAACCAGCAAGAAATCAGGAACCAAATTTATCCAGATGTATGCTAGGACACCTAATTAGCAACAAACATCCAAAGTAACAGAATCTAACAGATTTGCCACACTCCAAATTTCTATCCACTAGGAGTCCGGACATTATTTTTAATTGCTTACAACTTCCAATAAATCAACATTCATGACGCAATAAATGGATTTAAATGATTTTCTGAGATAAGCAAGAATAATGGCACTCGAATAAGATCTCTTTCTTTCTACACAAGATTCCAAATTCCAAATCTGTACAAGATGTCTTATTATACCCCTCACTGAGCAAACCCCTTCCTCTTCTCCATTACCCATTATGATCTGCTGACTAGTTAGGATACATGATCTAAAATGGATCAACTGAACTAGGCTCAGTAAAGAGAACTGCATAATTCAAAAATGAATTGTGCTTATATGTGTATATTAAAGCACATAGATTTAACATTTTTGAAGTAAGCAGATCATATTGTTGTCACATAGTAAAATGATATGGAAAAACTTCGACTACCAATTATCTTGCATATGAATATTATGCTTCCATTCCTCTTTCCACCTAATTCTCGCTCAACCGTGCAGACATCTTCATCTATACTCAAGAGACTAAAATAAGAAGGCAGTCAGGTCTAATTGACACTTGAACCACCATTGTATAATATTTTGGCCATCTTTATATTCATAGATTTCAAGCATGCACATAATCATGATAATTTGCTTATTAAGAGCATGTTTGGCAAATAAGTGGCTATGTTATAAGCCTTGGGGCCCACAAATTGACTGGACCATAACGCACATCCTGATTGCAAATATTTTCTTTCTGCTTCAATTTTTCTCCATTGAGTTCCTCTTCCACTCTGTTTCCTTTTGTTTTCTCTCCTTTTCAGATGTTATATTCACTTTCTATTTTTCTCTTTTTCCCCCTTTAGAATTCCATTCACCCTTCCTTTTTTAGTCTCAAGTTGAATTTAACGACATCGAAGCAGTGAAACCTGATTTAGTTCCAAAAGAGGCAAGGAACATGTTTGTCAAGATACAATACCAATGTGTGTTAAGTTAGAAAACAATTTTTGGTGGCTCTTCTTCTAAGCAATGAACATGTTTGTCAAATTACAACCAGTGTGTGTTAGAAAAATTTTTGGTGGCTCTTCTTCTAAAGTCATGTCATGTCTTATTTAATTATGTGAATCTTCTAAATTAAGAATTAATCCTGCTTCATTAAAAAGCTATCAAGACATACCCCTCGGTCTGTTGACCGATAGCTTCCCCATCACCTCTCCAGGGTCAAGATGGCACCTCTTACAAGATTCATATTCCTCCCAGTTCCCAACTGCCCTTCGCCAGTGGAAATGAAGCAAGAGGCCACCTAATGTTTTTTTGCTTGAAAAGGACTACTGCTGAGGGAGGTTAGGGGATCGGAGGCCCAACTTCCTTCTTTTCATTTTTTTTTCTTTTTTTTTTTTTTAATATTTCGCACAGCTGGGCTCTTGTCTAGTTTTTCCCTCTTGCAATTGGACATACTGCTACATAAAAGGTGATTTTTTT
>NW_019231858.1:0-2789 GCF_002742605.1 Olea europaea var. sylvestris
GTCTATTTGTGAATTGAGTTTAATTGGCTTATATCTAATATGATGTATTTTTTGTCTGGGATGTGTTTAGTTTTAATTAAGTTAGATAAAATTTAAATTAATTTATTGTTATTATTATTTTAAACGGTTTGACGATTTGAAATGATTTACATAGATAGAAACCAAAATTAAACCACTTCCAAGCGATTTAATTTGTTTCAAATTTGATAGATCCACTTGGACCAAAATCAAAGATTTCTAGAAAAGATTTTATTTCGATTTTTCTGTTTGATGATTTCATTTTTCAACCCTGCTATCCATTATGGTACTCTATTACCAAATAACAAGAAATTTAAACAAGATAAGAAAACCACCCATTTCCATTCTTCTTCCCACCTCATCTACTCCTAGTCCACAAGTCACGGACACTGTCACCACCATCCTCTTTACTAGAATCGCTACCAAACCATATTTCGGAAACCTCTGAGAACTTGAAGCACTTAGACTCACAGAGAACCTATTCACCATTATAATTCTTGTTGTTATGGGTCACATAAAGAGCCTAAAATCACACATATAGCTTTAATTTTTTTATTCCAAACTTTTCATATGACATACAAATTAGTGCTCATTTATTATGCAATCATTACGTATGTAAGACCCACAACTTACTAATACTTATAAAAATAAAATTTTACCAATTATGCATTCGTAAACGGTTAACTTTTGTTGAATGAAATATGCGAGTGAGGATAATAAAACTCAAGTGCTTGTTTCAGTATGAGTTAAGAGGTATGTCAGAAATTTCTTATAATTTATTGAGTAATTAATAAGGAAAAAGTGCTTCACATGATGTATCATAAACAAGAGTTAATCCACTTCTATTTTTTTGCTAGAGCTGCATATTAATCAATAAAACTTTGAAAAGAAAGTAAGAATCCTTCACTGAGTGAATAGTTTGAAGAGGAAATACATCTTAAAAAGTAAGATTTATTCCTAATAAATTTAGAATTATCTGAAAAAGTTCTCTTTTGTAACACTGATATTGGTTCAATTCAATTTATAATTACTAGATACTATGAAATATATAAATAAACTATATATTTAGCAATCAAATCACGTTTGATTTTTTTACTTTCATCCATTGCTGGGAAACAGAATAAAATTATACTTTGTGGCCCAACGAATTAGATGAACATTCCACGTTTTTAAAGAATGTCATTGCATAGTAGTATTAAATTGTATCATTTGCCAATACACCTATTGCTACATTCATTTTTTGACATGGCCTCAACCACATCATCATTTCATGTAAATATCGATGACCAGACAAAATTTCACAGTATGACAATGTTGTCATGAGAACAACACGTTTCGATAGGAAAAATATATGTGCATAATAAATGAGTAACAATTATTGATGTACACAATTTAGGTGTAATTCGACCAGCTAAGATCTCGAGCTACCTCCTTGGACCAAAACATCCTCAAGGGTCCATGACGAGCTGACCATAAGGGTGGTACGACCATGATGTTGGACCTCATGCTTCCCTTCACGTCCTGAAGCTACTCTCTATTTCTCACGTCCTGAAGCTGCTCTCTATTTCTCTCCGAGATTCCCTATTTTAGAAGTACTCAAATACTAAAGTCCTTGTGGAGTCCTAAAATGATAATCTAACAGTTTCAGCGAATCTCTAACATCCGCCTTTCACAGGACTCTCTTATCCTTTAGGACTCTTAAACAGATAAGATATCTAAATGACTTGGTTCTATTAGGATTGCATCGTCCAATGCTATAGATACAAGTCCTTCATTCATTATTCAGCTACATATTACATTCAGTTAAATTCATAACGTTACACTTATATTTTTTATTTTCACAAATTTAGGCATCGGAGGGACGATAAGGACATATCTCGACGTCTTTATTTCAGAATTTAGAAGTTTTGGTCATGCTCAAGCCTTGTAATTAGGCTCAAATCTTTGTATGTGCAGTTTTTGATAGCATTAGTTATGAATGTACATTTGAAATAAATGTTCGATTTTGAATGAATTTATAAAGCCAAAAAGATGTCATTCCCAATTTTTTCTCAAAATCCATTTTGATCATAGCTTTATCGTCAATGTTCTATTAATTCACTCAAGTTTTAAACACTAAAATTTACAAAGTATGATTTAGCATATATGACAACTTAGCCACTGTTTGACAGCCATTAATATGAGTTTCCCTTTTTTTTTGGGGGGGGGGGGGAAAAAATTTTGGAAAAGGGAGGGGAAAGGGTGGGAAAACAGGGGCGGTTTCGAGTTCAATTATTTAAATTTTTATATTAAAAAAAGGGAAAGGCTGGGAAAATAGGGGGCGGTACAGAAACCCCACAATAGGGGGGGTGGGGTCCCATTTTTTCATGTTTTTGATTTATGTGCAGAATATTATATTATGAGAATATATAGTTAAAATGAGTTTGAGAAAAAAAAAGAATTCTGATTTAATGGTTGTTAAAAAAGGACTAAAGAAGGTTTTGAGTTAATTAGCATATTTTCAGAAAGTTCAAGGATCTAAGTGCAAATTAGCAAAACTATAATGTTAGTTGAGAAAAGTTTTATTAAATTGTTATAAATTATAATTTTAAGAGAGGGTTTCTTGCAAAAAGTCAAGTTTTGGATAATCTAGTGATAAATTAAGTTTTATGGACTAAAGTGTAAGCTACAAAAAAGTTTAAGAATCATGATTTTAATTTTTGAGAATGTAGTAGTTATGTCTTGTAATGAAAATAATTAATTTTATGATCTTAATATCGAGATTGGACTTT
>NW_019231859.1:0-2788 GCF_002742605.1 Olea europaea var. sylvestris
ATACTCCTAGAATTTGGAAGAGTTTCACACAAAAGATAAAAGAAAAGGTATGTGATTTCCCCCATCAATATTTCAATTCCTCGTTCCTTTCTTTCTCTGAATATTAGAACTATTCTAAAAAGAATATTTTTCTCTCTTCAACCTGTTGTTTTGATTCTCTTTTTATTATTCTCATTTCCTTTTTTTCTCTTTAGTCATTTTCATCGTTTCTCTTTTTGCTCCATCCAAAAAAATATAAAAAAAAATATCAATTTCTAATTTAATAATTCTTATAATATATTTTTTCTCTTCTTGTTTCTTTTAATTTTTTATGAAAAATATCGACTTGTAATTATATTTTTTTAAAATTAATTTATAATTAAATTTTTATGTATTGGTTGGTTGTTTATTTTAATGACTTCACCGATTAATAAAATTAAACATTAGGAATTTCTTTTATTTATTTTTTACCATAAAATGGTACCTAAACTGTTATAATTTTATTTTTAATTTTTTTGGTATTTTGATTGTTTATTTATCTAATTAAGGTGACATATATTTTTTTTAAATTCTCTTCATTTGAATTAGGAATATAATTCTTTTATTGCTTGTTTGGTTATGCAAGTAACACTTTGGAATAGTATTACATTATACTGAAAATAAATAATTTAATAAAATAAGAACGCGCAACAGTTATATAAGAATATAGTAAATATATAAAATATTGTGTATAAGATTCTTTAAAAGTCAAATAAATTATATAAAAAATCATATCACATATATAAGATGTTGAAAGATAATCTTCAATAAATATGAATTATATAAAAAATCGTATCACATATACAAGATATGAAAACATAATCTTCAATAAGTATTTTCACGTCGACAAGCAAAGCGATAATACCCGTTTGTTTCTTAATTCATCAGTAGTTAACTGTTCTACAGGTCAGGTATAATCGCCTCTTAAATAAATACTCCATTTAACTATGTAATTTTGTTCATATTATAGTAATGATAAATTATAAATAATTCCATTTGGCTTGCAATAGAGCATATCAATACTTCCTCACGATTCCACCCCTTTTTAATTAGACTTTTTTTTTTTTGGTCATCATCAATCTAACAAGTTATAGCTTTATGGATTTTCATCTAGACAAAAGAAATAGTGTGTTTGTTAGGAACTCAGCGTCATATAAAAACATTGCTCCTAATGGCAATTGTAATCATAATCGTAATCGTAATCATAATCATGTTCAAATATATAATTATTCAAGTTTTTTTTTTTTACATCTATCTTGTCTTTTTAAACAAGTTTTTTACATCTATCTTCCCCACTCTATCAAGAATGGCAACCAAGATATAAATTACTCATCTTTTATGGGGTTGTTCATGTTGCTTTGCGTGTTGGTTCGAATTATTTGTTGTTTGAGCACGAGATATGTCCCAATTTGGTATAGCTTAAAAATTGATAAAAATCTAAATCAAAGTCATCATACATTTTATGAGATCTACAACTTTGATCAATATTTTAACACACATTTAATAAATTTCATCAAAATCTACTAAAAATCTGATTGTTAACTGCACCAAATGGGGGCAATATGCGTGATTGAGAACTTGCACTCAGGAAGGCAAGACCATTGCCAGTATGACTCCCGTGCATCTATGCCGAACCATCATTAGTTATGAACAGCAGAAAAAATGCATCAAGCCTATGTTCAAGCACGAGGTGCTCTGAATCGTGTTTGAAAAAATGAGTAAATGGCTCACTTTTGGCAATATTTTTGATGGGACCCGTTGGTCCAATTTGAAGATCAAAGTTGATCTGCCTTCTCCTCTGTGAGAGCATCAAAATCATATATTTACTTGTAAAAAATGAAGGTCGGGTGAATGATAAATTGGAGTTCAAAAATGACTATTAAAAGATGGTTTAAGTGGAAAAATTGCATTAGTCCCACATAGGAAAAATATGAAAGTAAGAACCACTTTAAATATAGTTGCATATTGGAATGGTGTAATCATGTATAGCATAGAGACTCTATCCACGTGCGCGCACAGGGGGTGCGAATCACGGGCCGAAATTGCCTTCGGACCTTGAATTTATGTGCGGGCGCGACCTTCGTACACGAATATCGAACCAAACAAAGCAAAAATTGGCCCCTTTAGAGAGCCCACGTTTTACAATTTTTTTCTTGTTTTCTCCATTAACTTTTGAGTTTTCGAAAACTGTCAAAACTCCCGAAAATTACAGCAACTCCACTGTTTATTGCTATGAAGTTAATAGAGAGATTTAAAACTTATATTAAGTCTCATTTCTAGCAATTCAACCATGAGAATACACACCATATTACCGTCCACGAAAATATACAGTACAGGAGAAAAACTGTCTGCATATTAGTGTTGTCCGCATATATAATCTGTTGTAATTTTGGCGTCGTCGTTGTGGTGATATTGTTCAGACGCTAAATCAATTCGTTTGAGTAGTTTCTACTATGCTCAGATTTTACGGGTTTTACCGTTATATCCTAAGAAACAGACGCTCGGATTAAACCTCAAGCACTTACGGTGAGGGAGCGAATCTGTTTTAAGAAAACTGTGTTCGCACAGGTCTCGGATTGAAAATTTATTTATTTTCTTCAACTCACATATTTATTTATTTAGCGATTTACATATTTGCAGTTAATCTTATGCTTCATAGATTTTCCAGTTTATTTTATTATATGTGCTCTTCATGTTACGCCTACAAATTACCACTTCACATTGGGTCATCTCATTAGACCCAGACAAGGCCCATTAGAGTTGGGTCCCA
>NW_019231860.1:0-2788 GCF_002742605.1 Olea europaea var. sylvestris
AAGAAGCTAGCAACTGACTTTCAACCAACGATCGAGGTAAAATTTATTTTTTAAAGTTCATGAGTTTTCTTATGTAATGAACTGTTATATCTATGGCTGGATATGAGAATATTTTAATCAAGTTATGATTGATAATATGAAGTCATGAACGCTTATATCAAGACATTTATGAGAACCTTGTAGAGTAACATAATCCATGTTTGTCCTAGTTATGGCACGACTGATAAGAACCCCCACGAGGACAGAAGCTTGTGGTTTTGCAAAGAAGCGGGACATATTATTGATATTTTACTATAATTATCGTATGCATCCGCTTCATAGCCTCGAACAACATTTGGATCTGCTAGATTGTATTATTGAGATGTTATGGGAAATACACCATAGCCTAAGCAATAAGGTGAAGATACTGAGGCTATATGAAACTGTTCTAGAACCTTGGGCCACAGTTATAAAAGAGATCGTGTCATGGTTTGATGATGACCTTTCATATGAGGATCTTACCTATTTGCTTCGAGAAAGTTATGGGACTAGCCGTGAGTTACAGCGAAACTTTAAAAAGACTATAATTTTATCTACGAATACCAGTTTACGAGCTACAAATTCTAGGCTAGTCAAGGGGCCATTGGCTAGGTGCTTTTCGAGAGTTTTAGAGGAAAGTTTCCCCGTACCATTACTAGATGGTTCGGAGCAAAGCACGATAGGAAAAGACCAAGAAGAAGAGGAAGACCCCGATGAGGATCCAGAAGAAATAGAAGATTAGATATCATCTTACCTAGCTATCTTTGTTTTTGGAATAGAATAGGATGTAATATGTACCTCTGCTTTTGAATAAATGTACCATACCTTAGCATGGTTTTTGTTTGTGAAAAATAATAATGTATATATATGAAGGAAAGTTGCCTCCAAAGCACAACCACGGCAATGCTAATGCTAGTTCTAGTAGTGGTGAAGTTAATGTTGCAAACTTTGCACGAGAACTACTTGCTGTAATGCTGGAGTTGAGACAACAGCAACAGACACCACCTTGGACTGGGCAACGAACCTTAAATCAACAAATACCAGTTGATCATCAGGAACCTAACCAACCAATTATTCAACCTCAAATAGTACCTAACTCAAGGGACCGAACTGCAATGATAGAGCAGTTTCGAAAAATGAACCCTCCATCGTTTGAGGGAAGTATAGATCCTTTAGCAGTTGAGGATTGGTTACGAGAATTAGAACGCATCTTTAAATTTATAAGATGTGATGATGCTGAAAGGGTAACATTTTCAGTATTTATGTTAAAAAAGGGGGCTAGCCATTGGTGGGACATGACTACTAGGTCACTAACACCTGCTGAAGAACAAGCTATAACTTGGGAAAGATTTAAGGAACTTGTAGAAGAAAAATTTTTCCCGACAGCTGTGAGAGATCAAAAGGAGATGGAGTTCCTTAGACTTCAGCAGGGAACCATGACCCTGGTGGAATATGAGCGCAAATTTGAGGAATTATCAAGGTTTGCCCCACATTTAGTGGATACCGAGGAAAAACGGGCTAGAAGATTTGAGCGTGGACTTCAACCTTATATTCGTGACATAGTGTCAGCTCTTGAGTTGGGCACTTATCGAGAAGTCCTGAAGCGAGCCCAGACTATTTCTTACCAAAGAACTCAAAGCGTTGGAAATTCTTACCAAGTTCAAAACTTTTCAGGTAAGAGGAAGTGGAATTTTGAGAGACAGAATACCGGTAAAGGAAAAGGGAATAATGTATCAAAGAAAGGAAGAACGGATATAGCAGGAGTTAGTGGTGAAAGGCGTTGTCCTAAGTGTGATAGACTTCACAAAGGAGAATGTTTATTGGGTAAAAATGTTTGTTTCAAATGTGGGAAATCAGGACATTTCGTTAAAGAATGTCCTCAGAATCAGGCACAGAAGGCTGGAGAGGATAAGAAAGGAAAAGCAAGAGTTTTCTCCTTGTCCAGACAAGAAGCTAAACGAGATCCTAATGTCGTCGCAGGTATTATCTCTGTTTCCAATATTCCTGCATTCGTACTTATAGATTCTGGAGCTACACATTCATTCATTTCTTCTTCTTTTGTTGCAAAGTTTAAAGTGGAATGTGAATTTCTTCCGTATACTTTAGAAATATCTCTTCCATCTGGAAAGATACTTGTCGTTAACCAAATAGCTAGAGATCTTAGGATGGAAATTGATGGTAGAGATATAGCGGTAGATCTAATTCCATTAACGATAAAAGACTTTGATGTTATCCTTGGTATGGACTGGTTGTCTAAAAACCATGCAACTATTTATTGTACTGAGAGAATGGTGGTTTTTCGAAGACCGGGCGAAGAAGAGTTCCGTTTTGTGGGAACTGAGGTAAATACCTCGTCTGGTGTAGTGTCAACAACCCAGGTTGAAAGGATGCCGAGAAAGGAATTAGATCAAAGATTTCTAATGGCGATGACCGATATTAAACAAGATAAGTTGTCAATTGAGGATGTTCCAATAGTTCGATACTATAAAGACGTTTTTCCAGAAGATCTTCTAGGTGTACCACCAGACAGACAAGTAGAGTTTACCATTGATTTGGTACCAGGAGCAACACCCATGTCAAAGGCTCCATATCGTATGGCACCGTCAGAACTACAAGAGCTGAAGGTACAGTTGAAGGAGCTTCTTGATAAGGATTTCATTAGACCAAGTGTATCACCATGGGGTGCGCCTGTGTTATTTGTGAAAAAGAAGGATGGAACAATGAGGCTGTGCATTGACTATCGAGAATTGAATCGCCTCACTATCAAAAA
>NW_019231861.1:0-2788 GCF_002742605.1 Olea europaea var. sylvestris
TAAATAAAAGCTCACACCAAAAACTTGTATGATAAGACAATTAGAAGACGTTAGGATAGAATAATTTCACCTATTGATCACATGTACATCTCAAATTAAGACTTAATTCTATTGTAGTGCTGGGTCGAATTCTCCTATTGTATTCAATTTAAGTCTCTCGAGTTCTCATTAAGCCTATTCAACTAATTAAATTTCATATCTCCATGCAAATTTAACTGAGTTAAACGAGTTTTTTGTTCTAGGAATTCAATTATGACCGCAATAAATAGCATATGTATCTTTACACGTTATACCAATGTACTGAATTTTACTACATGGTTTAAATTCTAAACTCATAACTCTATTTGTAAATAATTCACAAAATTCATCAAATTACTGATCAATTAATTTAATGCAATCAATTCATAACATATGGAAAAATTAAAAACCAAGAATCTTAATAAAAAAAACATAAAGGATTTCAAATGGATTACATTATTCGCCCTAACGATGGATTTAGCTACGCATAATAAAAGAAGAGCAACAACAGATTGCCTTAGAGTATATCACCAAATTTTTAATAAGAAAAAGTGGATCTTGCACCAAGAATTCCTCCTTCGTCCAATTTATGCTTCACACGATGAATTTGGCGTTGTCTCCTCCCTTCGAATCTCTCTCACTTTCTCTCAAGAAGTATTTTTGCCTCTAGAATCTGTAGAACCCCTTAAAGTGTGAGAATTTTCATATTTATAGGTCCCTGCCGTGTATGAAGAATTGAGTTTTCATATGGACTCCAAAATGGGTTGAAATTCCGCTTAGGTTATGGATTGGTGGCGTCGCAGCGCCGCGTCGAAAAAAAAGGTGGCGGCACCGCGGCGCCACTTTTCAAACAGACAGCACGCACCTCTTTCAGTATTTTTAGCATAACTTTCTCTCCTGATGTTCAATTGAGGTGATTCAAGATGCATTGGAAACATAACTCAAAGGATTACAACTTTGCTTCGGACATCATTCTCCAATTCGATTGTTTGCTATATAAAAAATGGGTATCAATATGAGACTGAAATTTAAGAGCATAACTTTTCGGTTAGAAATTAATTTATGATCATATTTTGCCTAAATTTGATCCCTTTGACATCTTTTCTCATCCAATTGACTCCAAGTACTCTTAAACCTTCATCATGAGGTCCAACAAAACTTTGGAGTATTTGCACTTTAGTCCCCGAACTTTGAATTTCTTATAACTTAGCCCTTTTCTCCAATTTTGTCCACTTTTGCTTCTTCCTTCAATTCCTTGTACTGTCATTGAATTTTACCTATTCAACACAAAATGTAATAATTTATACCATAATTCATTCGAGAAGCAACTAAATATCATCATTTTAACACTTTGAATAAATGTATAAAATACACTTATCAACAAGCTAAGATGAAATATTTTGCAGATAGAAAAAGGCTATTCCTAGAGTTCGAAGTGGGAGAGATGGTTTACCTTCTTTTGAGGCCCTATCGGCAGATGACAGTAGCGATGTGAAGGAACCTCAAAATTGCACCGCGATACTATGGTCCCTTTAAGATCATCCGTAAGGTTAGACAAGTAGCTTACAAGCTCGAATTACCTCTAGAATGTCAAATCTAGTCGGTGTTTCACATCTCGTGCCTCAAGAGGAAGCTCGGGGAAGGAGTTCAACATAACCTAATTTTATTGAGCTTCACGTCCGAGGGAGCCCTTGCACCGGAACCTGAGAAAATTCTCCAATGAAGGCTGAAAATAAAGGGGAACGGAGCAGGGGTCGAGGTTTTGGTGCAGTGGGCTGGATCAGAGGAGGCCGACGCTACTTGGGAAGATTTGGAAACCTTAAATCGGCGATATCCCAACCTTGAGGACAAGGTTGCCTAATGGTGGGGGTCTTTGTTATGAGTCCAGTCCCTTAGTATTCGTGTATGTCTGAGTGCTATGAAGTGTGTCGTGTTTTTTTAATTTGCAACGTGTGACGTGTTACTTTGAATGGGTCACTGTAGTGGGCCAAATGATCTGGACAGTCATCTAAGGCCCCGTTTGATTACACGAAATTTTCCATGGAACTTGGAATCCGAATTCCAACTTCCACTTTTGGCCTGTTTGATTGACAAAATTTTTCAGGGAATTGATTTTCCATGAATTTCTAGGTACAACACCTTAAAGCGTGATTTTCCACCTTTTTTTTCCTAGGGGATAGGTGGTTTTTGGTTTTCCACCTTATTTTTATTTTATTTTTTTTTGCTTTTTTTATTTTTTTTTAATTGTTGGCAATGGGAACAAATTTTAGGAATAATTGTAAAAGAGGATATCCCTGAAATTGACAATTTTCACATAAAACAAAGTCAAACGAACATCAAAAAATACTTTTACTTCAACATTTTCCACATGAAAAATTTATACAATCAAACACAATAATTTACAATTTCCATGAAAACAATTTCTAGGTAATTCAATTCCTTGGAATTCATTTTCTTTCCATGTAATTTTCCTACTTGTAATCAAACGCACCCTAATTGTTGGTAGTAGGTCAGTTAATTAGTGGGTCAGTTAATTAGTGGGTTAGTTATTTAGTTGTACTTGACTTATTTATATGGCCGTTCATCCATTTAATGAAAGGTAAGAAAAATTTTTATCCAGAAACTACAAATTTGAAGGAGGCGAGGTAACCTCGAATTACCACAAATATTCTTCTAGTCCTATTCATGGAGTATTATTAGTATAACAACTTCTCATCTTTCATGAATTTTCTATTCTGAGAAACCCAGTTTGGGTTCTTGAATATCTGTA
>NW_019231862.1:0-2788 GCF_002742605.1 Olea europaea var. sylvestris
CCGATCAACCTGTCAAACTTTAGCCCATTCCGACACAGTCGCGAAAAATGGCGAAATTGCCCCCCGCGCGGTTTTTGTTTCCGGTCAACTTGTCAAATTTTAGCCCATTCCGACGTCGTCGCGAAAAATGACGAAATTGACCCTGGCGTAGTTTTTGTGTCCGATCAACCAGTCAAATTTTAGCCCATTCCGACGTCGTCGCGAAAAATGACGAAATTGCCCCGGGAGCGATTTTTGTTTCCGATCAACCGGTCAAATTTTAGCCCATTCCGACGTCGTCGCGAAAAATGACGAAATTGCCCCGGGAGCGATTTTTGTTTCCGATCAACCGGTCAAATTTTAGCCCATTCCGACGTCGTCGCGAAAAATGACGAAATTGCCCCGGGAGCGATTTTTGTTTCCGATCAACCGGTCAAATTTTAGCCCATTCCGACGTCGTCGCGAAAAATGACGAAATTGCCCCGGGAGCGATTTTTGTTTCCGATCAACCGGTCAAATTTTAGCCCATTCCGACGTCGTCGCGAAAAATGACGAAATTGCCCCGGGAGCGATTTTTGTTTCCGATCAACCGGTCAAATTTTAGCCCATTCCGACGTCGTCGCGAAAAATGACGAAATTGCCCCGTGAGCGATTTTTGTTTCCGATCAACCTGTCAAATTTTGGCCCATTCCGACACAATCGCGATAAATGACGTAATTGACCCCAGCGCGATTTTTGTTTCCGATCAACCTGTCAAAATTTAGCCAATTCCGACACAGTTGCGAAAAATGACGATATTCACCCGGAACGATTTTTGCTCCTGATCAACCTGTCAAATTTGAGCCCATTCCGACACAGTCGCGAAAAATGACGAAATTGACCCCTGCGTGATTTTCGTTTCCGATCAACCTGCCAAACTTTAGCCCATTCCGACACAGTCGCGAAAAATGACGAAATTGCCTTCGACGCGATTTTTGTTTCCGATCAACCTGTCAGATTTTTGCCCGTTCTGACATAGTCGAGAAAAATTACGAAATTGCCCCCAGCGCGATTTTTGTTTCCGATCAACCTGTCAAATTTTAGTTAATTCCGACATAGTCGCGAAAAATGACGAAATTAACTCCGGCGCGATTTTTGTTTCCTATCAACCTGTCAAATTTTGGCCCATTCCGACACAGTAGCGAAAAATGACGAAATTGTCTCCCGCGCGAATTTTGTTTCCAATCAACCAGTCAAATTTTAGCCCATTCCGACATCGTCACGAAAAATGACGAAATTGACCCTGGCGTAGTTTTTGTGTCCGATCAACCAGTCAAATTTTAGCCCATTCCGACATCGTCACGAAAAATGACGAAATTGACCCTGGCGTAGTTTTTGTGTCCGATCAACCAGTCAAATTTTAGCCCATTCCGACATCGTCACGAAAAATGACGAAATTGACCCTGGCGTAGTTTTTGTGTCCGATCAACCAGTCAAATTTTAGCCCATTCCGACATCGTCACGAAAAATGACGAAATTGACCCTGGCGTAGTTTTTGTGTCCGATCAACCAGTCAAATTTTAGCCCATTCCGACACAGTTGCGAAAAATGACGAAATTCCCCCGGCACGATTTTTGTTCCCGATCAACCTGTCAAATTTTAGCCCATTCCGACACAGTTGCGAAAAATGACGAAATTGACCCCCTGGCGATTCTTGTTTCCGATCAACCTGTCAAATTTTATCCCATTCTGACACAGTCGCGAAAAATGGCGAAATTGCCCCTGGGGCGATTTTTGTTCCCGATCAACCTGTCAAAATTTAGCCAATTCCGACACAGTTGCGAAAAATGACGATATTCACCGGGCACGATTTTTGTTCCCGATCAACCTGTCAAATTTGAGCCCATTCCGACACAGTCGCGAAAAATGACGAAATTGACCCCGGCGCGATTTTTGTTTCCGACCAACCTCTCAAATTTTAGCCCATCCGACACAGTCGAGAAAAATGACGAAATTATCCCCGGCGAAATTTTTGTTTCCAATCAATCAGTCAAATTTTAGCCCATTCCGACATTGTCGCGAAAAATGACGAAATCCACCCGACACGATTTTTGTTCCCGATCAACCTGTCAAATTTGAGCCCATTCCGACACAGCCGCGAAAGATGACGAAATTGACCCCGGCGCGATTTTTGTTTCCGATCAAACTATCAAATTTTAGCCCATTCCGATACCGTCGCAAAAAATGACGAAATTGCCCCCGGCGCGATTTTTGTTCCCGATCAACCTGTCAAATTTGAGCCAATTCCGACACAGTTGCGAAAAATGACGAAATTGACCCTGGCGCGATTTTTGTTTCCGATCAAACTATCAAATTTTAGCCCATTCCGATACCGTCGCAAAAAATGACGAAATTGCCCCCGGCGCAGTTTTTATTTCTTGATAAACCAGTCAAATTTTAGCCCATTCCGACACAGTCCATAAAAATGACGAAATTGCCCTCGGCGCGATTTTTGTTTCCGATCAACCTGTCAAAATTTAGCCCATTCCAACACAGTCGCGAAAAATGACGAAATTGCCCCTGGCGCGATTTTTGTTTCCGATCAACCTGTCAAATTTGAACCCATTCCGACACAGCCGCGAAAAATAACGTAATTGACCCCGGCGCGATTTTTGTTTCCGATCAACTTGTCAAAATTTAGCCAATTCCGACACAGTTGCGAAAAATGACGATATTCACCGGGCACAATTTTTGTTCCCGATCAACCTGTCAAATTTGAGCCCATTCCGACACAGTCGCGAAAAATGACGAAATTGACCCCAGCGTGATT
>NW_019231863.1:0-2788 GCF_002742605.1 Olea europaea var. sylvestris
TCACTATTGCCGGAACATCTCAATCCCGTGACCAGACAAAACTCAGCTATAGAAAATCTTACATATCGCCCGGCAACTAAAAATCACAATTCTTCAGGATTGGGTTGATATACCTGCCTCAATAGCAAAAAGTGAATTAGCTGTGGTTGTACCACAATTTCATCGCAGTCGAGGAAATGTGCGAAACAGGTTCTCCTCATGATTTGCTTCTGATGGTTGCTTAAGTTAGTTTGTATACTTTTCAAGACACCCTTGGTCACTAATATTGTAATCTTGCCTGGGAACCACTGTTCCTCTGGAATGATGAATTTCCAGGCCTACACGAAGTTTTTAGAATGACGTAATGTTAAGCAAATGTAGTGAAAGCACAAACACATAGATATACATGCACCTGTACAGTTAGCCTGAAACAAATTGTTTTGTACAGGTCACATATGTATGCAACTGTGCACTTAGACCACAAAAACATATTCATAATTCGATATCATGGTCACATAAAACTATTCAATAACTATGTTATCAATCAGGTCACATGCATGCACTATGTCATCCATTAAAGGCACAAATTCATAATTGTCTCGGTCACAGATTCACATATTGGTCACATGGTCATGCTCATAGATGGTGTAATAAAAACTCATTTCAGCACACAAGTTGTTCACACACAAACGTAGTCAAATCACACAGTCAGCCTAGAAAACTGATTATTTTGAAAGGGTCACATATATATGTAACCGTGTACTCACGCCACAAAACATATTCACAGTGTCGTAAGATAATAATAACATGGTCACCGGCATGCGTAATAATATGAATTCAAGCCTCGCATGCACAACCACCTTAGTGACCGACGGATATCATGGTCACACGCCATAAGTCTGTTAAAAAACGTAGTCACAAATTGGAGCTCATGGTCACATAAAACTCTTCAACAATTACGTTAACAATCAGTTCAGTACATGCATAATGTCATCCATTGATTAAGGCCACAAATTCATATTTGTCTCGGTCACAGATTGACATATTCATCACATGAACCTTCACTGTTGATGATGGTCATGTTCATCGACGGGGTAAATAAAACACATTTTACCACACATGTTGTGTACACACAATGAGGTGACGAAACTTTAATCCTACGATTACAACAGATTAAGTTTACAAATGTCAAATTAATGTTCAATAGTGCTAAACCCATGATTCCACCAACATGTGTGCCACTAAAATCAGAACGCATACACCAGAAATTTAAAAAACCTTGTTTGATCGCACTTTTCTCGCGGACACCGAAACGACGTGCTTCTTAGGTGAGGTTCTTTTGGGGCTCTGCTCAGTTTTCCTCTTTTTTGTTCGTTTTGACATGTCTTCGACATTAGTAACCGGTTTTGCGCCATTCGATTCCTCCATTTCACTTCGCTTGTTGATCCCAAGCAAAAAAATTGGGCGAAAACTACTTGAACGGATTATATACTACTACGAATGAAGCTGATAACACAGTTGCAAAATGGAAAACGAGAGACTTCGAAATTACCGGATGTGAAATCAAACGTACGATCGAAGCGGATTCGTGGGGCAAAAGTTTTGGGTAGTTTGGAATTGTGCAGAAGATATTGAGAGAGAGAGAGGAATTGGTATATTATGGAAGTTAGCTTAATGGATATCCTAATTGCGATAATTAAGGCACCAGTTTATTTATTAATATTTTAATAACATAATAGAAACCGGAGACGTGCATATAAATATTTCCAACCTGGGTTGTGAACTCAGATCTTCTGTTACCTGGAAATATGTAATTTCCACAAAATTAAACTACATACATGCCCATATATAAAACAGTCCAACCCAATTTTCATAATAGAAAATTTTAAATAATTGTACCGTCGTGCTCAAGTCAACTTCATAAAACTTCAATTGTAAACCAATGGCTCTAAGCCCACATCCAACGAGAAGAGTAAAATCCTAATTATCCAACAGTCCCAAGGATATTACACTAAACCCCTCTTGGAGCCCCATTTTTGAAAGAAAATGTATTTTGCAATAGTGACTTATTGCAAAATGTGTGGTTGAAAGATAAGAAGAAATTTTCTATTTACATATAAAATTATTTTATGGACGAATGTGTGGTTAAAATTGAGAACTCTTGGAGCCCCATTTTTGAAAGAAAATGTATTTTGCAATAGTGACTTATTGCAAAATGTGTGGTTGAAAGATAAGAAGAAATTTTCTATTTACATATAAAATTATTTTATGGACGAATGTGTGGTTAAAAATGAGAATGTGTGGTTAAAAATGAGTTTTTTTTTTTTTTTTTGAAGGAGCCAAACATAGGCTAAGCGATAATTTTCAAATATTGTTATGAATAAATATAAGCATAATAAAGTATTTTTTTCCAGAAAATCATCCAAAATGGAAGAGTAACAAAAAATGCTAGATTTTGAAATACTTTCAAAATCATATCAACTCATGTATCACACTGCTTGAGGTTCGGCATTCAATTATTTTCCGCATTTTGAAGCATCTTCATTAACACGATTTCGCAACAATGTACCAAAAATGAGTAGAACACCGCAACTTTGCAGGATTCTCAAGAAGAAAGTGTGCATATTAAGCAACTTGTCATCATCTTCAAGAATGACTTCAAAACTGCAGTAACTGACTTCACATTTGTTTTTACAAACACTGAAAGAAATTCATATTCATAAGAACGTTTTTGGCGTGAGTTGCAGCATTCATCATCAATTATATTACATTTCAAAAAACAATATCCTCCTGAAGTAGGGGAAAAAAA
>NW_019231864.1:0-2788 GCF_002742605.1 Olea europaea var. sylvestris
CACAACTTCGTAGTGACGTACGAGGGATTTCGCCCATTTTTCGAAAGAATGAGCACTTTTATATTTGGAAGGCATTGATTGTTAGCGTTCGAAGAATTGAGCGTATCTTTCGCACACGGTGTCCGTTTTGGGCCCATAAGTACTTTCTGGAAATGTAGCGACCATTTTGGATTGAACTCACAACGTCGTCGTGACGTATGAGGGATTTCGGCCATTTCTCGAAAGAATGAGCACTTTTATATTTGGAGGGCATGGATTGTCGGCGTACGAAGAATTGAGCGTAACTGTTGCACACGGTGTCCGTTTTCGGCCCATAAGTACTATCTGGAAATGTAGCGACCGTTTTGGATTGAACTCACTCCTTCGTCCTGACGTATGAGGGATTTCCGCCTTTTTTTGAAAGAATGATTACTTTTATATTTGGAAGGCGTGGATTGTCGGCGTACGAAGAATTGAGCGTAACTGTTGCACACGGTGTCCGTTTTCGGCCCATAAGTACTATCTGGAAATGTAGCGACCGTTTTGGATTGAACTCACTCCTTCGTCCTGACGTATGAGGGATTTCCGCCTTTTTTTGAAAGAATGATTACTTTTATATTTGGAAGGCGTGGATTGTCGGCGTACGAAGAATTGAGCGTAACTGTTGCACACGGTGTCCGTTTTCGGCCCATAAGTACTATCTGGAAATGTAGCGACCGTTTTGGATTGAACTCACAACTTCGTAGTGACGTACGAAGGATTTCGGCCATTTTTCGAAAGAATGAGCACTTTTATATTTGGAAGGCGTGGATTGTCGGCGTACGAAGAATTGAGCGTAACTGTTGCACACGGTGTTCGTTTTGGGCCATAAGTACTTTTTGGAAATGTAGCGACCGTTTTGGATTGAACTCACTACTTCGTCCTGACGTATGAGGGATTTCCGCCTTTTTTTGAAAGAATGATTACTTTTATATTTGGAAGGCATCGATTGTCAGCGTTCGAAGAATTGAGCGTAACTTTGGCACACGGTGTCCGTTTTGGGCCCATAAGTACTTTCTGGAAATGTAGCGACCGTTTTGGATTGAACTCACAACTTCGTCGTGACGTATGAGGGATTTCGGCTATTTTTCGAAATAATGGGCACTTTTATATTTGGAGGGCATGGATTGTCGACGTACGAAGAATTGAGCGTAACTGTTGCACACGGTGTCCGTTTGGGGCCCATAAGTACTTTCGGGAAATGTAGCGACCGTTTTGGATTGAACTCACAACTTCGTCGTGACGTATGAGGGATTTCGGCTATTTTTCGAAATAATGGGCACTTTTATATTTGGAGGGCATGGATTGTCGACGTACGAAGAATTGAGCGTAACTGTTGCACACGGTGTCCGTTTGGGGCCCATAAGTACTTTCGGGAAATGTAGCGACCGTTTTGGATTGAACTCACAACTTCGTCGTGACGTATGAGGGATTTCGGCTATTTTTCGAAATAATGGGCACTTTTATATTTGGAGGGCATGGATTGTCGACGTACGAAGAATTGAGCGTAACTGTTGCACACGGTGTCCGTTTGGGGCCCATAAGTACTTTCTGGAAATGTAGCGACCGTTTTGGATTGAACTCACAACTTCGTCGTGACGTATGAGGGATTTCGGCTATTTTTCGAAATAATGGGCACTTTTATATTTGGACGGCAAGGATTGTCGGCATACGAAGAATTCAGCGTAACTGTTGCACACGGTGTCCGTTTTGGGCCCATAAGTACTTTTTGGAAATGTAGCGACCGTTTTGGATTGAACTCACAACTTCGTAGTGACGTACGAGGGATTTTGCCCATTTTTCGAAAGAATGAGCAATTTTATATTTGGAAGGCATTGATTGTCGACGTTCGAAGAATTGAGCGTATCTTTCGCACATTGTGTCCGTTTTTGACCCATCAGTACTTTCTGGAAATGTAGCGACCGTTTTGGATTGAACTCACAACTTCGTAGTGACATACGATGGATTTCGCCCATTTTTCGAAAGAATGAGCACTTTTATATTTGGAAGGCATTGATTGTCGGCGATCGAAGAATTGAGCGTAACTTTCGCACACGGTGTCCGTTTTCGACAAATTAATGTACTTTCTGGAAATGTAGCGACCGTTTTGGATTGAACTCACAACTTCATCGTGACGTATGAGGGATTTCCGCCTTTTTTTGAAAGAATGAGTACTTTTATATTTGGAAGGCATCGATTGTCGGCGTTCGAAGAATTGAGCGTAACGTTGGGATTTCGCCCATTTTTCAAAAGAATGAGCACTTTTATATTTGGAAGGCATTGATTGTCGGCGTTCGAAGAATTGAGCGTATCTTTCGCACACGATGTCCGTTTTGGGCCCATAAGTACTTTCTGGAAATGTAGCGACCGTTTTGGATTGAACTCACAACTTCGTCGTGACGTATGAGGGATTTCGGCCATTTTTCGAAAGAATGAGCACTTTTATATTTGGAGGGCATGGATTGTCGGCGTACGAAGAATTGAATGTAACTGTTGCACACGGTGTCCATTTTGGGCCCATAAGTACTTTTTGGAAATGTAGCGACCGTTTTGGATTGAACTCACTACTTCGTAGTGACATACGATGGATTTCGCCCATTTTTCGAAAGAATGAGCACTTTTATATTTGGAAGGCATTGATTGTCGGCGATCGAAGAATTGAGCGTAACTTTCGCACACGGTGTCCATTTTCGACAAATTAATGTACTTTCTGGAAATGTAGCGACCGTTTTGGATTGAACTCACAACTTCGTCGTGACGTATGAGGGAT
>NW_019231865.1:0-2788 GCF_002742605.1 Olea europaea var. sylvestris
CCGACCCGCGCCCACCCCTATACGTCGTGAATAAACCCATCGGCAGGTAATTCAAGTGGTGCGTTCAATAGCGAACAACTGGCGAAACTCTATCAAATGTTCTCGAGCTTTCAAACATTTGATCAATCTTCCTCTAAATGTCTCTCTAGTCCACTGGCCCACATAGGTAACTTTCTTAGAGCCTTAAACACCTCACGATATAAAAATGCTTAGATTATTAACTTCGGTGCACCCGATCACATGACGAACTCGTATCACCCGTTCTCTTCATACTCAACCTGTCCTAGGCTCCTAGCAACATTAAAGTTAAAATTGCAAATGGCTTACTCTCATCTGTTGTAGGAAAAGGAAGTATTCGAATATCCGAGTCCATAACACTGAAATCTGGTCTTCATGTTTTAAATTCATCTTGTAACTTCTTATCTATTAGTCAACTAACCAAAAATTCCAATTGCTCTACTAATTTCTTTCCATCATTTTGTGTTTTTTAGAACCTTTCATCGAGGAAGAAGATTGATAGTGCTAAAGAATGTGAAGGACTGTACTGCTTCGAGGAAGCTGTGTGAGTAAACTTGATCAACTTTCAAGTCGTAATTTTGCATCTAACTTTAAGGATAGTGGAATTTTGTTATGGCAGAATAGAATGGGCCATCCTAGTTCACAGTACTTAAAACATGTTCTTCCTACAATTGTAATGAATAAAACACCTATTGAGTTTTAATATGAAAGCTATGAATTTGCAAAGTATCGGCATACATAGTTTTCAAAATACGCATACAAACCGTCTAAACCTTTTCCCATTCACAGTAATCTATGGGGATTCTAATCGTCCCCAAACAAAGTGGTTTGTCACATTTATCGACAACCACACTAGAGTATGTTGGGTTTATCTAATAAAGGGAAAAATCGATGTTCGGTCAGTATTTATAAATTTCAATTCCATGATTCTGACACAATTTCAAACACAACTTCAAATCCTTCATACTGACAATGGCACGGAGTACTTTAATACCACTTTGCAAGACTATTTGAGAAAAAGTGTAATAGTCTACCAAAGTTCATAAGTCGATACCCCCAACAAAATGAGATTGGTGAACGAAAAAATAAACACATACTAGAAGTTGCTCGTGTCTTAATATTTATTACAAATATGCCAAAAACCTTCTACAGAGATGCCATTCTAATATCTACTTATCTCATCAATCGATTGCTTAGTCAGACTCTATTCAACCCACCCATACAAAGACTCTAAAGATACTTTTCTACTTTCCATCTTCGAAAAAGGGTCCTTATTAGCCTCAATGGCACCTTTTCGAAAAAAACACTTTACTTCAAGAAACCTTCTCGTCATGGGAGAACTTAAGTGAAGATCGGTTCTTAAGTCAAGAGTTCTTAGACTTTGAAATTTCCCCCTCTGATTGATAGACCACCCACTATATTTACATACACGGGGAGAAAGAAAGAAGTTGATATAGTCAGCAGGGCAGATGCAAAAGTTGATGCAAGGAATCAAACTTAGTTCTTGATCTGTTATTAG
This sequence comes from Olea europaea var. sylvestris, assembly GCF_002742605.1. Taxonomy (NCBI): domain Eukaryota; kingdom Viridiplantae; phylum Streptophyta; class Magnoliopsida; order Lamiales; family Oleaceae; genus Olea; species Olea europaea. The sequence goes on from NW_019231865.1 coordinate 1,538, forward strand.
TTAGTTATCAGGGGTATTACGGGGAATTGAGGGAGTGAGGAAGTGTCAATAAATGTGAGAGTAGGGGGCAGGGAATGGGCATTCACGTTTGTTGAGTCTTGTGGGGATCAGTTTCCCCTTTGTTTTCCAATAATTCATTCAAGAAAATAACGGTTTATTTCATTGTTGAGTTCATATTGCCTAGGGTCCTATCATTGACCTCACATATACTTACCTTTCTAATGTGCCATATACATAAGGAAACTTGAATTCAAATGGAGATGGAGGAAAACAAAATGACAAGAAAATACTAGTTTACTCAAGAAAGACTAAATCAAAGTATAACGAAACTCTCACACCTGAAACACCAAGATAGTCAGAATTGTTGATAAGAATGTATGAGAATCCCTTCAACAATTTTAGATCGCCATATAATGTTTTACATATTGCTCTCAGAAAACAAACTCGACCATGTACTTTACATCCTATTTCAAAATTTATGTTTTATAGTACCATATCTACAGAGTTTCGTGCTTTTACCGATAACCTTAATAAAACAGAAATTCCAAAAAATATTCGTGAAGTCCTAAAATCACCTAAATGGAGAGAGACGGTAATGGAGGAAACAGAAAGAAAAGAGACCTGTGGGCTACAAATGGGCCTTTAATGTGAAGTACAAGACCAATGGGGCAATAGAACACTACAAAGCTCGTCTGGTTGCCAAAGGGTATACTCAAACTTATAGATTCGACTACACAGAAACATTCGTACCGGTGAAAAAACTAAATACAGTTTGTGTTCTCTTGTCGTTAGCAATGAGTCTAGACCTGCCCTTTCAACAACTGGACATTAAGAACGCATTACTCAATGGAGAACTAGAAAAAGATATCTTCATAACAATACCACCAAGCTTCAACAAATTAAATGAGGAAAACCAAGTGTGTAAACTCAAGAAAGCTTTATATAGGCTCAAACAGTCACCTAGAGCGTGGTTTGATAGATTTGCAAAGATATTGAAAACTCAAAGATATCAACAAGGGCAGTCAGATCACACCATGTTCTTCTAACAATCTAGAGATAGGGCAAAAACTATCCCAATTGTATATGTGGATATATTATCCTAAGTGGGGACAACATAACTAAGATGGAAAGATTAAATAAGTGCTTAGCAACCAAACTTGAAGTAAAAGATCTTGGACAAATGCGATACTTCTTGGGGATAGAGATTGCACGATCAAAGAAGGGTACTATTTTGAAATAAATTCTTAACCT
>NW_019231866.1:0-37230 GCF_002742605.1 Olea europaea var. sylvestris
TGTGCGTTTAATAAAAATGAATTTATTCTGGTAAAGAATCAAAACAAATGAATTAATCCTTTGGGCCGAGAATACCCACTTGGCCTTTATACTCGCAGTCCCACTGGGTGACTTAACACCCCAAAATCAGATTCTGCAGTCCAAATTTGTGAGTAGGATAAGGCCCATAAACTGGAGGTCCAAATCTACAGGTACAAGTGAGCATTTATATAAAAATTGATTTACTATTCTCATAAAACTAACTAGATTATTCGACGTCGACGATTGAGCGAGCAAGTTTTTCTTTAATCAACAATTTTGTACGCCACACAAGTTTTAGTTAGAATCCGTTTGATATGACTTTTGTTTCTTATATAAGAACTTCCTTTGATTTCTTAATTTTTTTAAGCTAATATATATATTTTTTTAAATTCTATTTTGAAAGTGTTTTTATCCTAAACAATAAATTATCATGATCCCCACACATATTTTTTTATTTTTTTTATTTTACAAGCATATTAGTATCAAATATGATCGAATCAAATAATTTCTCAGGAACATTATACTTATGGTATCACCCACTGTTTAATTTGTCCGAGAATCAATTTTCATGTTCAATAAATAGAATATAAAGGTTTTTTTTGGAAATCAATAAGATATGGGGTGGTGACTAGTATTTATTATCCAAAATATCCTATATTTAAAAAATAAAAAAATTCTATCGTAGCTATAAATAAATTAGAAGACATTATTGGTAGGGGACACCTTCTACTTTATGGCATTGCCATGAAATATCTAATGAAAGAAAAATTCATAAATAATAATTATTTTGGGCTTTCAAATTTTTGAGACCCCCTTGTACCTTAGCGGCCTTGGGCCAGAATCGGCCTTGCTCACATTGGACCAACATCATTTGAAAGCTCTTTTAATTAGAAGACGTATTTTTATAAAATTAGTCAAATAAGTTCAAAAACAACTTTTTGATTTCTCAAAAGTCATGTCAAACGAATCCTTAATCATTTATATTGTCTAGCCAATTCAATTTTAAAATGCATTGATAACTTTCACCTAAATTTATAAACAGGGCCAAAACTCACACAAATGGAATTGAATTCGGATGCAACATTGTTGGTTAAATGTTATTCAATTATACCGCTAAAAATTTACGCCTTTGATGGGCAGCCCAAATTAAGTAGCCAAATTAATCCACTCACATAGTCAATTTTCTCAACAACCTGCCTTTTTTGCTTAGCAGTTTCTGTTTGAATAATATTATTTATGTCTAATCATCAGTAAAGTCAATTAATTATATGAATATGACACACTATTTAATGATATCATCGTTTAATTGAGATAAATAGCATCACTTAGTACCTATTTTATCACAACACGGCCATGATAGTGCCACCCATACACATCTGCCAACCATTGGAGTATCCATCCACCGCAACAGCCATCACTAATTTTCGCTCCAAACGCTAGGACATGGACATTCCGATGAACACAAGAACTTGGATCTTTCAAATTATAAATTGTATAATACCAAGAGGATAAGGGCTAGATGGTACTAAGTTAGGAGTGTCCAAATGACTGGACTATCCATCGACTATTAGGCTTGACATTGGTCTAGGGGTGGCAGTGGGCCGAGCCGAGCCGGCTAGGCTCGTTAACCCACGAGTTCGGCTAGGGCTCGTGGCTAGTTTTTTGTGGGCGAGCTCAGCTCGGCCCACGAGCACGTGGGCCGGGCCGAGCTGATCCGAGCCCACGAGCTCGTGAATTTTTATTTTTGCAAATTTTTCAAATTTTATTGATAAAACTTTAATTTTTTTCCACTTTTTTGGACGAGCCGGCTCGTGGGCTCGGCTTGTGAGCTCGACGAGCCAAGCGAGCTCGGCTCGTTGGACACGACCCCCCGCTCGGCTCGAGTTCGGACTTGTCAAGGCCACGAGCCGAACCGATGAGCCGCAAGTCGACTCGACCCAATTGACATCCCTACATTGGCCTAAATTGCCAGAGCCTAAAGACAACATTTTACCTTTTACTTTTATTTTTTAAAGTTGTCTTAACAAAAGAAAGAAAAATTGAAAATAATACAACTATAGTCCAGACAAGCCACATGTTTTTTAATCAGGTTGGTTTGCCAAGAAATGCAGGTCATGTCGAGTACTTGAGACCATAGGCATCCTGCATCTGGTCACTTTAAAGATGACTTGATCCGACATATTTGACACTATATGTTTAGCCATATTTAAAAGTAACTGTTTTTTTGTTTTTCTCAAGAAGTACCACTAAAAAAGATACAAAAAATTACTAAAAAATCATTAGAAAAAAAAGAACTCATATTTTCAAGGAGGGTTTCAAATTAAATCATTCAGTTTTTGAAAAAAGAAAGTATGTCAAAAATTAACATCCTTCCTTCGAGCCCTTATTAGTTTTCTATTATTGATTTATCAATTTGTCGAAGCCTTTTAAAGATCATAAATAGGTCAAACTTCATTTTAACTGCGCATATCATTCAATCTAAAGCTTTTATCCATTTTTAACTTAGGGGATCCATCGACTTATAATCTCAAGAAAACTTTATAAAACAGGGGCCAAGTAAAATCTTGGAGTTATCAGCATTTGTTTATATGATTTATAATATTTCATTTTTGTTTTGATTATCTCTCACTATTTTAAGATTTCTTACAATTATATAATTAAAATTAAAATTGAAATAACAAAGAAAGTTTAGTTTCAGTCATTTCGAGATTGATTGCATACATTAATTTTTCTTTTTTAGTTATGCTCGATTTTGTGCTAATTTTACTGAAAGAATCAAACTGTTTAAACCTTTTACTACTGCAACTAGTTGTTCTATCGTGTTAACTAAAAAAATGCAATATGCACTAAAAGTTGTCAATATATCTATTAATCCTTTATAATTTGAATAAGTGGCATTTTATTTATAAAATAATTTCTATTTGATCTATAATTTTGTAAAATTATTTAATTTTAAGTGAACTAGTCCTCTATGAACTTAAGTTTCTAGATACGAATGTTAGGCCGAATCATCTCAATATCCCACATGCGGCTAAACTTCTAAGCATTGGGAGATTATGCTTTGAATGTATTTGGAGGAAAAAGTCTTGCACCATCGATCGATGACCGATAAGGTGGAAGAAAGTAACAAACAAAAAGATGGTTTGGTTCGAAGCATGTAGGAAGTTTTTTGCTATTGGAATTTGGAACTCTCCACAAGGAACCTTAGACTTTAGCATAGGAGGAGATGATCAATTCAAGTTTTAGGTGAAGTTTTCTCGTGGAATTTGATCAGGGAAGAGACTAATGGACATGACAAGATTTTGCTGAATACAAAATAGAATCAACAAATCAATATTACCAAGGTCATGATACATTCATAATGAGAAGTTAATTTATATATATATATATATATTTTTTTTTTTTTTTTTTATCAAAAAATGATAATGAGGATAAATGCCTTTGTATAATAATAACAACCACAACAACAATAATAATAACAACAAACTGTCGTTTAAAATAATTAGAATGATATTAACTAAGCATCCATAAGTTATAACTCAAAATATAAAGAGAATAATAGTATATCATACGAAGTGTTTGAATAATAATGAATAATCGTTATGAATATATTAAAATTAATAGTTAATTTTCCAAGAAATTTATGAATTGTATCCAAATGGAATGTTCAAAGTTGAAAATTTGTAAATACTCCCATTTTTGACCTTTTATTTTAAAACTTAGCAAAACATAGTGTTTTTGGCTTTGCTTTAAAGACGGAAAGAAGTAGTTTCTTTTGATCATTTTCTTTTTATAATTTTTTTCAAGGTAGGGCCTATCGAGCTTTATAAAAATCAAAGAGAATCGTTTCTTTTGACCTTTAATCAAAGCCTCTATGAGTGAATGACTCTCACATTTAGTCCATGTTTGATTTCCTTTTTTTTTTTCAAATTTATTTTTAACAACACATTCATAAGATTCATAAATTTGATCAACTTTTAACCCCACGTTTTATCAATTCTTATCAAAATTTACTTAAAAATATAACTTTTAACGAAACCAAACATGTATTTTATTTTATTTTTGGGGAAAAAAAATGATATTTTGACATTTAGGACATGTCTTGATTGAGTTTTGAAAAGTTAATGTTTTTTAAATTAAGAAATTTTTTAAATTTATTTGAATAATTTGAAAGCGCTTTTTATTTATTTATTTATTTATTAGAAGACCTTTCAGGTAAAATTCTTCCACAAAAAATAAAAATCCTACCAAATGAGTCATTAAATCACTAGTAATTTTTCAATTCAAAATATTATTGGCATGTAAATGCATGCACTAAAGAAACGAACTTTGAATTTACCCTGAAAAGAAAATCCGACATTTGCCCGAAAATGGAGCAAAAACACGTACAGTCGTCTGCCTATTTATTTATTTATTTATTAGAAGACCTTTCAGGTAAAATTCTTCCACAAAAAATAAAAATCCTACCAAATGAGTCATTAAATCACTAGTAATTTTTCAATTCAAAATATTATTGGCATGTAAATGCATGCACAAAAGAAACGAACTTTGAATTTACCCTGAAAAGAAAATCCGACATTTGCCCGAAAATGGAGCAAAAACACGTACAGTCGTCTGCCCGAAAATCGAGCAAACAAGTACAGTCATCTGCCCGAAATCTTGGCGGGCAGGTTCATAATCCGAGACCACTCCATAACTTCAGATTGCCCTTCTCATCGGCCCCTCCAATTCTACACTCCTCGTTGGGCAGCCATTGCCACATCCATTTCCACTGCCCCAGCCTCCTCAGCCGTGGTGGGTGGCGCGCGAATAGCAGTTTCTTGGGGGTCTCCATTGAAGAGAATGGGGCAGGGGCTCAGTTGCGGAGAATCCCAAGAACATGAACTGTTCATTGCAGTCCAAAAGGGAGAGATGGAAACACTTGAAGCAATGGCGGATGAGGATCCGAGTTTGTTGGCATTGAAATCTGTTAATAAGAGGCTCTCTGCGCTTCATGTGGCAGCCGCCAATGGGCGGTTTCAAGTGGGTTTTTCGTGATCTTTCTTGATTAATATTATTGTCTCATATTCATTGTTTATAAAGTTATAATTCATTTTCACTTAGATGGTTTCAATTTTGATTTTCTGGGTTTGTATTGTGTTAGGTTCTCTCTATGCTTCTGGATCGCATTGGAAATCCAGATATTCTAGATCGCCACAAACAGGTGTGCTCTGTTTATGTGAATGTGGGTGTTGACAGATTATTGTTTAAGCGAAATTTTATTTATCATTGTTTATTTCTGAATGAGATGGCTTGCTATAGTCAGATTTATTTATTATTTATTATTATTATTATTATTATTTTTTGGGATACTGAAATATTTGTCAATTCTGATTCGCTTAGACTCCACTGATGTTAGCTGCTATGCATGGCAAGATTTCCTGCGCTGAAAGGCTGATTCAAGCAGGAGCAAATGTATTGTCCTTGTATTTAATTTTTTATTCAAATATTGTTGGTTTCTTTTCCTTATCGTAATTATTGGTTCTTTTTTTTCAACAATTTCATGATCGGTTCTTCGTGTTCTTCTTCCAGATTTTAACATTCGATACATTACACGGAAGAACCTGTTTGCATTATGCAGCTTACAATGGTTATTCAGATTGCCTGCAATTGATTCTTTCTGCTGCCCGTTCAGCCCCGGTTGCTCATTCTTGGTGATTATTTCTCTCTTTTTCTTTGATGTTTTTGCTGCCTATGTACATCTGTCAAAAAAAAAAAAAAACCTACTAATTCTCCTGCTTCAATGGGAGCTCAGGGGATTTACCAGATTTGTTAACATAAGAGATGGAAGTGGCTCTACCCCATTGCATTTGGCCGCCCGTCAAGGGCAAGCAGATTGTGTTCGTATTCTATTAAGCAGTGGGGCTCTTGTGTCTGCTACTGCTTGTGGTGTTGGATATAGGTAATCATTTAACTTGAAACTTTGAAGAAGTTTATTTTTATTGCAATTTATGAGCTATAATGATAGTTTCTGCCATCAGCCACCCAGGGAGTACACCTCTTCATTTGGCTGCTCGAAATGGTTCTTTGGACTGTGTCCGGGAATTGCTTGCTTGGGGTGCTGATCGTCTCCTGAGAGATTCCTCTGGGTGAGCAAATGAAACTATTTACGAGCGTGAACTTGCTGATGGCATTTCCTTTAAACTTTTAACATAAAACATAATATGTTCCAGTAATGTCCCTTGTGAAGACCAGTTTGCAGCTTTTCATTGCGTAAATTTCATGATTATATTAATGGGTTTCTTTTATAAGATCAATAAAGTGGTACGGTTAAGTACTTAAGTTTAAAAGGAGTTTTACAAACTATGGAAGCTCACACAATCAGATGTCTAATTCAATATTATTATTTCCCCTGCAGCTACAGAGTCTTTTAAAAATAGGTTAGGTCGAGTGATATCTTATGAAACACCAAAGTCATGACGATCCTGCTCTCGATTGAGTAGTGAGGAAAGCATAAATAAATCTTGTGCTTGCACTAGTAGGAGATTTCATTTCATGTCGAATCCCCTACAACTCCTTCTATGCCATGTATATTTCTGAATACTAAATCCATAATTGATACTATATTCTTTATACTATTAATGCTGATCGCGTTTGCCTGTAAGAACTTTGTGATTACGGTATCGTATCTCTGCAGGAGAATACCTTACATGGTGGCAACTAAGTACAAGAATGAAGCCTGTGCAGCTTTGTTAAATCCATCAGCCCCAGAGCCTTTAACCTGGCCATCACGCTTGAAGTTCATCAACGAGCTGAATTCTGAAGCCAAAGCTTTATTAGAGAAAGCCCTAATTATGGCCAACAAGGAGAGAGAAAAGGCAATCTTGAAGGAGACATCCAACACTCTTTTGCCACCCTCAAATTTCAGTTGCATGGACGATGACATTGAGGTACCTAATTTTGCTACTTATTTCCGTGTGTCAATTCATACTCTGATTGCATGAGAAAGCTTGTGAGGAATAGCTTACCACATAGATTTAAAGCGGAAGTTTGCTTATGGTCAAAACATTGTAAAATCTCTTTTATTTCTATGGTGAAATTTTTTAAATATAGAGACATAATGAGTTCAGTAATATAATCAACTGCGAGAAAGAGAGGAGATTTAGTTATACACCCTTGCAGATTTTCATCCTATAACCAATGACACATGACCACCTAATCTTCTGTCATAAAATGCTCTCCTAAAGATGAAATGGGAAATTTTCCATGTTAAACAGGCTTGCGATGTCGAGCTATGCTGCATCTGCTTTGAACGGGTCTCAACAATTGAGGTTCAAAAATGTGGGCACGAGATGTGTGCTCATTGCATTCTGGCTTTGTGCTGCTACAACAAACCCAATCTTGGAATAAATTGTTCGAAGGTTCCAGTCTGCCCCTTTTGTCGAATTCCCATTACCCAGCTAGCTGTTGCCAAGAGCAAAACCAACAGTGAGGTGGAGTTGGAATCTATCCCGATGAAACCAAAAAGCACAAGAAAGTCACTAAATCTTGACGAGGGCAGCAGCTTCAAGAGTTTGTCACCATTGACTTCACTTGGGAGATTGGGCCGTGGTTTGGGGAGGGTTGCTGCTGAATGCAATGAGGGGTTTGATAAGCAGGAAGTGTTGGTGTAGATTGATTAATGCTTTGCCACATTGTTGCAAGATATCTTCGAACTCATCTTGCTGAATCGAAGAGCAGCGAAGAAGTTTATCATTAAAAGCTGAAATGATCTGAAGTGTAATCACCTAGTTGGATTTTGTTATTGTAATCTATCCAACTCTTCTTTGAGAAAGATGATAAATAAATATTTATTATATGTGGTGTCCATTTTACAAATGACATATTTGGTAGGATTAAAGAAAAAAGAACTCAAAATCTTCTATCTTGTAACGGACAGTGTTGTCCAACAAAACGTATTAGACATGTTCGTATCAGATATATGCATATGACATTTTTGGCGTGGAGGATGGTCCTGGAGTTTTAAGGAAGAAAAATAAGCTAATCTTGTTTATCTTACTTTCTAATTCAATTTAATACATCTTCATTCGATTGCTATGTGAAATTTTTTTGATCACATATAAATTTGGATAAATGTCCCATTTGTAGGAATATAACTACAAGAACCATAATTTCCTAGTGGGAATACAATGAATTCATCAAGGCACTCTAATTTTATCTAGCTTGCGTCTTGATTTATTCTAGCATATTCGAAACTTGTCTCATAGGGATTGCCATACAAATAGAATAAAATTTCTTGATCTTTGAGTTGATCGGAATATACTAAGGTGAAAGGTACAAGTGAGCATTGCAATGCAAATTCATCTATGTAAGAAATTGAAATCATATGGAATAGAAAGGAGCACAAATAGTTTGATGACTACAAATAACGAATACGGGTCTCAAGCATGAGAAAAATCATCCCTAGCATGTTTAACATAGAATATTGGTTGGTCTAAATGATATAATAAACAAGAGTTAACTTATTTTTCTTTTTTAATATCGTCTAGTACTTTCTAATCTTCCATCACAAGCTCGGATTTCTCCTGTAAAAGCTGGTAGTTCTCCTTTCGACTTCAAGAAATTGACCTAGAGACGGGGTATTGTTCATGCACACAGAATCACTGCTCAACTTCGAGCATAGGGATAAAAACCAACTCTTGTATTTGCAACTCTTCTTGTTCCTTGTAGGTTCTACTATTCTTCCCCTCATCGATCTTCTCGAGTGCTCTACATTGCTCGAAACACTGATAAGGCTCCCAAACGTGATATCTTTGTCGTGGAAGAAAGAACCGGTGGACTGAAAACAGAGAATGATCATTAACACGACAAGGAGAAAGCTATGCAAATCTATCCCTCAAAAGGGATAGTAATTAGCATGTGGATTTTTTTATTTTTTTATTTTTGCTTCACAGTCTACATAGTATCATTAACTTAGAAGTACTTGTGATATAGCAACCTTTTACCAAGTAAAGGGGAATTCTTGATTAGCCAAGACTGCTGAGTTACGTTTAGCAAATATTTTGGGGCCACAGAGCTCTAGAACTGGATTTAATCAGTTCACTTAAAGTATTTAGTACATTATCATAAGACCAGTGTCTTTTCTTTTTTATTTCTTTGTTCTTTCGTTGAGGAAGAGGGTAGTAAAGCATATCAAGCTGGACCGGCACGACCCGGTTTTGGACACGGCACACTGCCTCACACTCTTGAATTGGTTGAGACTCTTATAGCCATTTGATTCTAGTATCTAACGCATTTTGACAAATCTAGTTGGTAATTGAGTTGGGAGAATGTCGCTCAACATGCCCCATTAAAGCTGGACAACGAGAAACAAAATCATTTAAAGCCATGTGAAAAGGGTAAAGTGCTTTCATGCCTTTCAACTTTAAGTAAGCATGTCCCAATCTGACAAAGACACGAGACTAACATGAACATGTAGCCACTAATTTTATAGATATATGTTACCTTTAATCTTAATTATATAGATTTGTTAGCAAGAGTTAGTTGACAAAATTTAAGTGCCAATCTTGGAATTGAAAAAGGGGCTGTGCTTATGGATAGTGTTGGGGATTAAGCCCTAATGGAGATCAAAACGAAAGATATACAGACGTACAAATTTATAGTGATTAACCAAGAAATAAATAAATACAATGTTGTACTCTCACCTACATTAGGAATAGCTTGATCTTTTAAAGAATGCCTAAAATAGCCTTGAATTCGAAATAGAATGGCGCAGTATAATTAAATTCCACACTATCCAACAAACAAGAAAGTGCAAAACCAGTATTTCAAATTTTCTTTGCTATTTGTAGATTGAAACCCAGACTTTTTGGTGAATACTCCTACACAAACTCACTATAAATTACAAATTCCAAGAGCCATATAAAAAGTTTTCATATTAAAAGTTTTGGTTATATAGACTGACCTCATTATCGATATCAGAAGAAGAATCAGTGGAAGAGTTGGGAGCAGAAGTGAACAAAGAGTCGAAGGAGAGCAAGCAATTGAGATCACGATTTCTCACCAAACGTTGCAGCCCCAAAGGCCACTCTTCTTCCTTCAAAATCAAGAAAATCATTCGATAAACTCAGATTATTACATTGATTATCACTAAGTTTTCAAAACTACTCCACATATCCTCGTGTCATGTTTGGTAACGTCGACTGAACAATATTGCACACCACAAAAAGAAGAGTTGAAATCTTGTTCACATAGCCTATATGCTCGGACGGCAGTGACCGGAGTGGTTTTTGTGTAGACAGTAGAGTGCGTGTGTGTGGGAGTTCAGGGGTTGCAAGGTAGGATAGATAAGTACCTGTTCAGCCATTGCTTTCTTTCCCTGAATGCCTTGGATGGTAATGATGGGGGGTTGTGAAGTGCCAAATGACTTTTATTAGGTGAGAGTACAGCCATGTCAACTGTCATTTCCTTGCATACTGCTACTTAGCACCAATGATGTAGTCATGTCTTTAATTCACGAGTCATCTTAAATGGGAATCACGTTCCTATTTTTAAGTTGATTTATCAATTAATTACGCATGAATGCCAATTATATATTGATACTCAACACATTTGCATTTATATCAAGTCAAACATAATTCTTGAAAAAGACCTTGCCACAATATTTATGATCCGAAAGGCCTCTGCTTAATTTATTAAAAGTCACGATATCTTCGTCTTTGAAATACCAAATTCCTCAATTCTACAGGTTCATAGGTGCAATGTCATTCCTATTCCCAAATTTCCTTCTTATTTTTTTCACCATGCACGCGTTCTTCTCGTGTGTGTGTGTGTATATATATATATATATATATTTTTTTTTTTTTTTAAATTTAAAAATACGAGAGACAAATAAATATATTATGCTCTCACCATGGATTTTGAAGGACAGAAATCGTCATTAGGAACTAGACTATCGTTAGCCGCAACATAGAGATCAACATTCAATTTCAAGCAGTTTACCCACTGGTGATGTCCATTTCTTGTTCAACATTTTATAAACATATTGAGACAAGTATAGTGTGTTTTCTGCAGGTTTTGGAGTTGGGAGTCCATAGGTGCTTCCGTAGGCCCTAAACCCTTCTTCTTTGCTGAAATTAACGATAAAAAACAAGGATAATTTGGAAAATTCATTTAATTACCGATATGTTTATAGACAAAATTAAGGATAGAGCAATCACAATCATGGTATTGGTAAGCAGTCTTCTTCTGGGGTAGGTATTGGTATAATAATGTCAAAGAAGTACACAAGTCAGTGCAGCAGCCCGAGCAAGAGTCGGTATATATTTCAGTATACATCTTGCGCCTGATTTCATTGACGATGAGCCCTTAAGCTGTCACACGTCACGGCAGCTCGTGATTTTCTTATTATCGAATGTGAGCTTAAGTCTTCACACCTCATGGATGGCTCGTGATTTAGGGTGGGTCAGCTAGTCTTCTCACATCACGAATAGCTCACAATCCTTCTATTATAGTAGACGAGCCGGTTATTAGTAAAGGTGACTCAATTAGTCATCGAGGCTAGGTCGTGATTCTTATCATGTAACGTTCCTGGATTTTTTAGGAATTTTTTCCTTGAAAGACTTTTAATGATTTTAATAAAGTTTAGGGGTTTGATGCTACTTTCGAAAATGAAAATTTAAGGCGCTGAAAGTGAAACTTAACTGTACAATTATTGTGCACTTACTGCTCAATATGAATAAGAAAAATCGCTGAATTCATATCAATATGGATAATGATGATTAATTGGGGCTTACAAGATTTCATCAAGCGACATGATGAGGAACACATTATTTTATTAAAATTCTATAATTACATATACTCCGATAGCTTCGCCCATATAAACAGGGGACCCCTTTTAATTTTTAATTCGAAAGTCACACAGGCCCTTGTGTAAGTTGCTCCACATGATGCGGGCCCCACTGAGAGTGAAAAACCCGAGGTGCCCATTGATGCCCAAAAATCCCCTTTTCTATACGTTAAGCCCCAATTGACCTCTAATCCGACCCCTTTAAGTGGTATGATCATTACTAACTTGTGACTACTTGAACAATGCATATATTTTTCAAAATATAATAATTTGAGGTAAATATCAATAATTCCTACTCCAATACAAAGCATTATCCTGTTTAATTGTCTATGATATTCCGTGATACTATTATGAGATTTATTTGTACATTGTAATGAAGATATCGAGCATGATTATACTCACACAACATATTATTCATGCTAGACATGTAAATATTGAGTTGATCCCTTTATAGTTGTATCGTGTTCTTTTGTATACAAATAGACATATCTAAATGAGGCTCCTCGACGGTCAATCGGTGTAGCCGAGGACAATGTATAGGGCCCGGCATCTGGTATGTGGACGGTGTTGGGAACTCATGAAGGTGGCACTGGGGTTGGGACTCGACAAGACAAGCTCCGTATATGTGACAGCCATTTCTAACTCTAACATATGATTTATGGTTGACTTGATGGATTTTGGATCATGTGTTATAGCCACAATGATTGTAATAACCTGCCTTTCACCTTAGCCTATGTTTGGCCTCCATTTTTTTTTTTCAAAACTCATTTTCAATCGTACGTTCTCCTATAAAATAATGTTACACGCAAACCTGATTTTTATTTTATTTTCTAATCACACATTCTCCAACAAAATACTATTCCAAAATGCATTTTGGCTGGCAAACAAGCACTTAATAACATTCTCCCTTGCATTGTCTTTTTCCTCCAAAAGAACTAAAGACGACACCACCTAGTCCACCCCCCATTAGCGCTGTTTCATTTTCCTTTCATTTTTTAATTCCTGTATTTATTTTCTTTCATTTCCTTTCCCTACTTGTCTTTGAAACAAAGAGAGATGTAAAATGAATGTGGCATTTCCAATTTTTCTTTCTGTTTGATTGGGATGTATTTTCCAATGCAGAGAACTTTTGTACGTTGTTTAATGGCAAGCCATAAATGACTGAAAGAGTGAAAGTAACAAATCGATTCTGGGCTTTCACCCTTTTAATACTTGCTGTGCATTCTTTTGTTGCACAGTCATGTCCCATATAATCTGCTTCAGGTTTGTCCATTTTGGGCACTCTTTCTTGCATCAGATCCAGCTTAAATTCTAAGAGAATCTACAATCAATGGAACATTGTAGTTTCTTTCAAAAAAAGAAAAAAAGAAAAATAATTCCAGCATGAAGCATGATCATGTGCAACTTTTTATTCCCTCAACCTATAGGCTATAATATATACCACAAAAAATGAACTTTACAAGGCTGATACACAATCCCGTAACGTATGCATGCTAGACAATACTAGACGGTGCATTGAACAAAATTTTAACTTCTTCACCAAGCACTCACAATTCAACTTACTCAACATACATTAATTTGTTTATGTTTTCGGCAATCCATGGCTCTATTCGGAACTGCTAAAAAACCTAAAATATAAAACAAATGAATGGACTAAAGAAGGCAGTGTTTTGTTTTTTGTTTTTTGTATTTTTTTTTTGAAGAAAATAAATTTTTTCTCATCTTTTATTAAAGAGCAACCTATGTATAATATTACATTCTTCCCATAAAAATAGTCTTGTTTCTATTTTCACATTGATTAAAAAATATAATTAATATAATTAAAATATAAATTTTTCTTACATCTTTCCTAATCTACCCCCTATGTTAAATAATGTTTATAAAGGATTATTTTATATTTGATAACAAGTTACATTAAATATGAGCACACTAAAATACTAAAAAATATCTATACTTTTAATAAGGAAAGTGACCTAAGAATTAGGACCAACGAAAAAAGAAAGCGAAACTCCAAATCGTATCTCTTTCTCTCATTTTGTCCATCGACTTTACTGGCTAGTAGCTACCCTAACGTCTCCAATATTTTTAAATAATCTATCTTTGCATCAATTAAAATGCATTAAAACATTAATCCAACATCGAGAATTTCCAGATATAACCACAAGAAAACTAGATTTAATGATTTTCTATTTCAATAAAAATACGTTTATATGTTCAACATAATGAAGAACACCATCAGCATTACGATAAAGAACCCCATAATTTTTACAATAAATTTTCTTACTATATAGAGAGGTAGTTCTAGGCTCTAGGTGTAGGTGACAAACATTTATTCAGCGTCATCTCTTCGAGCTTTCTTGATTTTGTGTTCATTATCATCTCGAGGCCTTGAAGGGAACATTGATTCGATCTCGGCCGACACATCGAGCTGGAGGCTCCTACAGATTCCTGCTGGCGATGGTTTTCTTTTTGTTGATGGTCTGGTTTTTCTTGGTGCTGCCGGGCACTGCGTAACCACAGGGATTTTGTTATCCAAAGACGTTGGAGTTTTGAACCCTTCATCGTATTCTCCTACCTCGGACTGTGCTAAACATGGCTTTTCAGATTCTCTTGCAGAATATATTACCTCAATTTCTTCCTCTTTATGATCAGCATCATCATCTTCTTGTTTTGTTACATTATCATGTGTAGAACATGGATCTTCGACCTTAGATTTTGAAAGAATATCGAATTTAATCTCCTTTTGCTCTTCTTTGATGAGGACAAACTTTGTACTTGACATCCTCAAGTATGAAAACTGCTCAACATCTGGCACATGAAATGAAGGGGTGGGGTGGGGGTTTGGGGGTGTCAAGAAGAGGAAATGATGGGTTGTTAGAGAAATCCTACATGAAATGTAATAATCAGATCACCATCTTTTCTTTTTCTTTAATTGATTATTTTCGCTGAATTTTTTTTGGAGGTTTTCTCTTTAGAAGCATAAAGTAGAGAGAGGAGGAGAAATGGTAGTTATGATGAGAGGAGGTTTTCAAACAGTAGTATTAATTGGTGAAGGATCCAATGCACACAAACTCTCATGATCTCTCTCCCAAAATATGTCTCTCTCACACTATATTTACACGCATCCATATGGGTATATATGTTAGCGATTAGTACTTATAATTTGTTTAATGAAAAATAAGCAGCTTTTCTAATTTTCTGAATCTCAACTCACTTTGATGTAACTTATGCACGTGGTTGATAAATGGGGGACCATCTACAAATGTTTTATTTCTCTTCATATCTTTTCAACTATTATCTCACCACATTTATTTCAGTGCCAAAAACTTTCTTTTTTTTTTCCGCTAAAATATCTAATCATCAGATAATTTACATTAATTCCCTATTTGACTCCAATTTTTAGAACTCATTTATTTGTAACTAAATGTTGCATAGGATCCAAAAATTTTATTAATTTTTTAATCATATATTTCATCATTTTTTTTTGTCAAAATCCAATAAAAATTTAGCCCTTATTTGAGCCCCATTCTTGCCCCAAAAATATATTTTGAATAGTGTATTGATGAAAAATGCGTGATTGAAAAATAAAGAAACGTTTTGAATTTAAGTGAAATATTATTTTAATGAAAAATGTGTAATTAAAATGGGATCAAATAACTGTTGAAAAATGTATTTTGATGAAAATAATGGGGCTCAAACAAGGGCTTAATTTTTTTTTTTTTATCTTTTATCCAAATCAAATAGGGGCTTAGCCTTGATTTGGGAAGAATTTATGAATAAAAGTGGAAATGTGTGGTGAATACGTTAATGTTACTTGGGGATTCATTAGAATGTAGGATTAAAAAGAAAGTTGAGTCCCTGTTTGACGGCTATTAATTGGCAAAAATAAAGTTTTGAATAGTGAATTTTTGGATAAGTTGTAATTAAAAAGTAGGGAAAAATTTTGAATTTATATGCAGAATATTTTATTATTTGAATGTGTAGTTAAGAATGAGTATGAAAAAAAAAAGTTATGAAATAAAAAATGTCAAACATCGGCTTAATCATTTGTAAATCATTTATAAACTAGGCCAAATGGAGTTTAAGTTGAGATCATTAATTTGTCCAGAATACTCATCTCTTTATCTGTTCTACCCTAAATTTTTATGGCTCAGCACGTCACCTCTTGTTTGTAAGGAAAGATATCAACACAAAACACTACTAGTTGATTCAGTGAGAGAATCCTCCTTTGATCGACGAACCGGCGGATTTTCTCTAAATTTCCCATGTTATCAGCGAATTCAAAGAGGATTTATCCCCGTTGAATTGCCGGTAAATCGGGAGGAGAAATTCCCCGATTTAGATGGTGTGGTAGTAGATGTCACTGCAATGTCGAGGTAGCGATGGTGATGGTGGAATTTGGTGAAAAAGATAATTAAATTTCTTTTCTTTATTAATTTATTTTGTTAAGTTAAATCAATGTCTTAAAAGTAGGTTAAATAAAAGTTGTGATGATTTATCAAATCTAGTAAAATTAGTTTAAATAAAGTTTGTCATGATTTGTGAAATTTGTTTATAAGTTGCATGCTTCTCATTAAAAATTGAGTACATTTAAATATTTCACAATAATATCAAACTATAAAAACTAGATAAATCTATGAATTCGATGCATTAATATACGAGTCCACGTAAAATTCCTGTTTTTCCATTCATTACATTCTTTTTGTTATGTTAAGCCATTCTTTTATGTAAGAAATACTTGTGTAATATGTTCGACTCCAAGTAACACCGTGAAAGTTTTCGAGACTACAAGACCGGAGTAGAAGAAGAAGAAGAATATTTTAGATACTCGAGCAATTCCGAACAATCTCAAAAAATTTAAGAACTCGACTTGAAGGCACATGTCTACACTTTTCTTTAATGTTATTTGTCCCCACCAATCGAATGCATTTGGGACACAAATATGCTTCCGAATATAGTAAAGTCATCACGTTGTTTACATTGTGCATCCACGTAGATCATCCAAATATCAATGGCTAAAAATATCTATACTTGAGAACTATGCCATATCTTCTATAATGATATAGTATAAAAAAGTTTAATGGATGAACCTATATCGAATGTTTTCATTACTTTTACCAACCCTTTTGAAAAGTATTAAAAATCGAAATTATTTCGAAAATTTTCTAACGAGATAATCCCTCATACCATAGCTCGAAAGGCAGATACTCAAAATACTTATAGAAAAGTATGTGGGACAATTAAGTCAAATAAGTAGTTTTAAAGACTCAATCTTTCACATGATTTCTGTTGAATGACAACTTCCTAATACTCGAAACACATTTTAAAGAATTATATGGTTCAATTAAGTCAAATAAATTGTTTTAAAATAAATATCTAATTGCTTGTGGAAACACGTCTTTTGTCAATTATACAAAGTATTATAATTACTTATTAACTACTACTAAACTCAACTTTGACTAATTATAGCCGTTTAAATTTTGATTCCAAATAATAACAATACACATTTGGTGAATCCATTTACTCGCCACTCATTTTTTTATTTATTTATGAACACTTCGCGAACATGCTTGCATGGGTGGAGATTTAACAATTAAAATATATAAGTTAAGAATGAAATAGTAAGACACTTGCCGACTGAATATTCGATTTCTCTATTTAAATTGTCATAAAGAAAATTCTAATTGGCTCTACAAAGAAGAGGCTAGTGGCTGTCAAAGTAAATGCTAATTGCAATGCAATAAATAAACCATTAAATTAGAAATGGTCCATGCCCTATATATTTGGTACATTGTGACCCTTATGATTTCTTTAAGGGCCCTCCCTCAATTATGCGAAGAAATCAACACATATTTCATACTAGAAATAATTTTTAGCCTTAATCAGAAAGTTGGGCATCTCTATGTTCCTAATTGCATATTAATAAGTGGGATAGCAATTAAATTCACGGTTAGTAACATAGGATTCCCAACCGGAAATGGGAGGGCCTTTGGTATACTGTCAAACTAATCAATTGAGTTAGTACAATTATTGTCTTCTTATTAGTTAGTTACGTATTGACATTTAACATGAATTCGAGAGAGACTAATATTACATGGCTTTTAGGAATTATTTTGGGGGTAAAACTCAAACATTGACCAAATTATGGTCGATGACATCTTAATTGAATAATTGACCTTACTTTTTAAATTGAAATGAACTTTAAGAGATAGTTGTATGCGTTACTCAAATCGACATTCTTGCTTGCTTTCACTTCGCTTTCAATGATATTCCACAATCAAGATAATTGGCTGAATCCCAAAACGTTTTCTTTAGTTCTCAACGGTGATAGTAGTTTAGTTTTGTAAGTCCAACTTAAAAACTTTGCTAACGTCGCTAATCATTAGATTTACATAGTTTTTGCAATAAATTCTTGATATTATGTGTAAACTAACAAGTTTCAGTGTGCAAGCTGATGACATTCTTCGCAAATTAACATAGAATTGAAAATTGGCACATCTCTTTTAGCCCTTGCTAGATGGTCTTTAATTCAAAATTCTTTTTCTACATACTCATTTTCAATAAAATATTTACATGTAAACTAAAAACTTTTGATTACTTTTAAATTACACATTCTTTAAAAATTCGTTATTCAAAACATTATTTTTCTTAGATAATGACCATAAAACATGGACTTATAATTTGCTTATTATTTTTGACATTTTCTGTACAAAATAAATTAAAGTAAAAAATGATAATTTAAAATGAAATTCTCAAGTGAAGAAGAGCCGGCTCCATAAAGGAAAAATAAGGGCTAGAATGTAAAAATACTTCACCAATTTATCGTGATACGATAATTACACGATATGACTCGTTAGAGAAAATAATCCGGCTGACGGGCTGAGTGTATGTGGGAGACAAGGCTCTGAATGCATGTGTATATCGTAAGAGGAACAGTACAACACCAACAACACGCGCTTCACCGAGCGTGGTTAACAGTTGGGTGAATAGAGTACATTAAGGAGTGATTAGTGTGATAATTAGAGATTTTAATTAAGAATTTATTGAATTGGACAAGCTCTCATGCTGCAGCGGCATCATTGCATGTTTTTCACATGATTCATTATGATTTTGCCCCCAGTGCCTATTATCATGTCCCATGTTTCTAAATTATGTTCCAATTTCTAAATGAAGTTGATAATTTATTCAAAAACCATATAAGTTTAGCTTAGATTGTTTCAAATTGCTTTGTTGGATATTGTTTCTTACATATTTTATATGATAAACCTGAAAAGACGAATCAAAGATTTCTTGATTGTGAATGTGTTGTTTTGGGTAGTAAAAAATAACGAAGTATTTGTATTTTTAAGATTGAATTTCAGATGTGAATAAATTTGACTTTTTCAACTGAACTCACATCATATTTTTTTTGGGATTTTAAAGAAAATACATCAATTAGTAAGCATGCGTTTGGAGATATGGGCTAGGTCGTTACACTCTTGTCACGCCTTGTCAAATTAGGCTAATGGGCAGGTCGTTTCTATCGCAATGGTGTGGGGCATCAAAGGTTGTAGCCTCGTGGACAACTCAAAGGGGCTCATAAAAAATTAATAAAATAATTCAACTCACATTATATCTTTTTTGGGAATAGAAAATACATTTCAAATATATCATTTAGTAAGGATATGCTTGGAGACATGGGCTAGGTCGTTAAGCTCTCGCCACGTCTTGTCAAATTACGCTAATGGGCAAGTCTCCTCCTGTCGCAATGGTGTGGGGGCATTAAAAGTTGTAGCCCTATGGACAACTCAAAGGGGCTTAAAAATTAATAAAATTTGTGAATTTTATGAAATATACAGTTAAAAATGTATTTGAGAAAAAAATGATTTAAAAATATAGAGGCTATATATATATATATATATATATATATATAACTTCTATTAAAAAGCTCAATGAGTTGTCACTGTTGATGAAACAGTAAATGAATTCTAATTTACTTTACAAGAGAGAAGAAAATGACGTCATTTTTTGTTTATATATTTTTCCTACTTTTCACTATTGAAGTTCTTTTTTCCTTCTTTCTTTCTCTTCTTTAGCTCACGTCCATCCCGATTTTTACTCCTTATTTTCGGTGACCATATTAGGCAACCATACTCCTTATTTTCAGGTACAATAATTTCTATTGATTGATTTATGCAGTTGAAGAGATGTATGAATTTAAATATCTCTTTCTACTCCTCTTTCTTCTCGAAAAAATTTTGCTGTTTGTAATGGTTAGTAGTGTTTTCTTCGTATTTTTTTTATGGAATTGATTTAGATTTTGTTCCAAATTGTATAAAAAAAATGCATATTTTCCTTTTCACCTTCTTGTTTAGGCTGTATAATTAATTATTTTCCTAGAAAGTATTGCCTGATCTTAGTTGGGTAAATTGACGTTAATTTGGTAAATTCATTTTTGTTGGAATACCAAGAAAGTATTGTTTTAGTGATCTTTGATGTTAATTTGATGAATTCATTTTTGTTGGAATACCAAAGATTTAGTTTTGCTAATTTTATTTTGGATCCTTAAAAAAAATAAAAATTGCTTCACACTGTGCGGAGTTGCTCCCACAAAGTGCGTGGAGTCGCACAAAAGTGCGGAGCAACTCCACACTGTGCGGAGAGATTAGAATGTGCGGAGAAATCAACTATCTCCGCACAGTGCGGAGAGTTTCTCCAAACTCTCTGAAGAGTTTACTCCAAACTCTCTGGAGAAACTTTTTTTTTTTATTCTTCATTTTTTCCTATTTAGTTTTTTTATTTTTTCATATTACATGTTTTTTCACCAATGTCGAGTTATCTCCAAACTCTACGGAGCTAGATTTTTTTTCCCACATTTCTCTTTCTTTTTATTCTCTTTGATTTTCTTAAATTTAAACAATTTGATTTTTTATTTTTTTAGTTTACTTTTGATATATAATATATATGTAAACATTCCTATATAAGAAACACATAAAATAGCTTAACAAAAAAAAGAAAAAGAAAATCTCTCCGCACTATGCGACGAAATCAATTGATCTCTCCGAACTGTGCGGAGAGATCAACTCTCTCCGCATAGTGCGGAGAGTTTAGAGGTGTTTCTCCAAACTCTACGGAGAAACTCTCCAAACTCTACGCTCTTGTTATTTTTTATTTTTCGTTTTATCTATTTGGTTTTTTATTTTTTTAGATTATCATAGTTTTTTACCAATGTCGAGGTATCTTCAAACTCTTCGGATGCTGCGCATGCACTGAGCTACGATTTTTTCTCCATTTCTCTTTCTTTTTTATTCTCTTTGATTTTCTTAAATTCAAACTATTTGATTTTTTTATTTTTTTTAGTTTACCTTTGATATATAATATATATGTATACATTCCTACATAATAAACAAACAAAAAAATAGCTTAACAAAAAAAAAAAAAATATCTCTTCGCACAGTGTGGAGTTGCTCTGCACTGTGGTGAGTGACCAAAGTGCGAAGCAACTCCGCACAGTACGGAGTTGTTTGTAATTCCGTACACTCTGTGGGGAGTGTTTGGAGTAACTCCGCACTTTACTCCCATGAAATGCGGAGTTACTCCGTAGAGTGCGGAGTAGTTTTTTTAATTTTTTAAGCATTCACAATAAATTTAGCAAAATTAAATGTTCGGTATTCCAACAAAAATGAATTCACCATATTAACATCAAAGATCACACTAGAGTAATACTTTTCTTCGTATTCCAACAAAAATGCGGAGTTACTCCACACAAAGTGTACGGAGTTACGGACAACTCCGCACTGTGTGGAGAGAGTTGAGAGTTTCTCCAAACTCTCTAGAGAGTTGAGTTTGAATAGCTCTCCGGAGAAACTCTCCAAAGAGTTTGGAGAAACTTTTTTTTTTTGTTTATTCTTCATTTTTTTTATTTGACTTTTTATTTTTTCATATTACCATATTTTTCACCAATGTCGAGTTATCTTCAAACTCTCCAGAGCTAGATTTTTTTTTCCGCGTTTCTCTTTCTTTTTGTTCTTTTTGGTTTTCTTAAATTTAAACTATTTTATTTTTTTAGCTTGCATTTGATAAGAAACAAATAAAATAACTTAACAAAAAAAGAAAAAAAAAAGAAAATCTCTCGCACTGTGCGAAGAAATCAATTGATCTCTCTGAATTGTGTGACGACATCAATCTCTCTGCACAATGCGTAGAGTTTGGAGAGAAACTCTCCAAAGAGTTTGGAGGTGTTTCTCCAAACTCTTTAAAGAAACTCAACAAATATAGTTTAGATTTCTTCAATAATTTTCAAAGCTACTAGAAAAGTTAATGTAGACATTTAGTTTTGGTAGATTTTTGTAATTAAGTTTCAGTAAAAGAGGGCTAATAAATTTACAATAATTTTTTTTTTGTTTTTTTTACAAATAGCATAAAAAAATCTTTTTTTATCTTCAACAAAAAAACACATTTAAAAATTAGCAATTTCATAATCACCCTTTTTTTTAAATTCCTTAAAATACAATTATAAAAAAGAAAACAATATTGAATTACTAAAATCAATATCTATCAAATACAGTATCTAAAGACAATATGTGCATATACGGTATGCTGTAAATATGATATGATACAAATACGGTATGTTGTATATACGGTATGATGCAAATACGGTATGCTATAAATACGGTTTGCTACATATATGGTAAGTTGCAAATACGGTATGTTGCATATACAATATGTAAAGTGCATATACGGTATGTACAAAAACCAATATCTACTAAATAGGGTATCTAAAGACAATGTGTACAAATATGGTATGCTGTAAATACGGTGTGCTGTATATACGGTGTGCTGCATATACGGTATGATGCAAATACGATATGCTGTAAATACGGCATGATGCAAATACGATACATTGTAAATACGGTATGTTGCATATACGATAAGCTGCAAATACAGTATGCGTAAACACGGTATGTTACATAAACGGTATGTAAAGTGCATATACGGTATGAATGAATCCGATTTCGTCCACTACAATAAATTTCAATACCGTATATGTTGTTACCTATTTGCAACTTATCGTATATGCAGACAATTTACTGTATTTGTAGCTTACCGTATATATCGCTTTTTGCACTTACAAATACCGAAAATGCAGTATACCATACATTCATTTACCAAACTGAATGTCAGAAAAAAATTTCAGATTTTTATTTTTTCAACATAAGCATAAAATGAATATTAAAATATATGAAGGACAAAATATAAAACGCATATGAATATGCAAGTCGATTTATAATTTTGTGCTCAATCTTTAATTTTCCAATATTGAATTACACAAAATTTATAAATATAATCTTCACATTCAACTCAATCATATCAACACTATCAAAGAATACATGCAAAATAGTTTGTATAACCTCGTATATTTTTTCTTCAAGTATGAAATATACAAATATATTTTTTCTAGATAATACAATACTGTTACAATTGTAAAAATAATTTGCAATCCTTTTCTTATATCATGAAAATATTTCTAGATATTACTTCAAAAACTTTTCAAAAAACTAAAATTCATACGTTAATAAAAATACAATAAATACAAAATTCGTGCAACGCATGTGATAGTGACTAGTATATTGATTAACACAAACAAAGAAATGAATTTTACTATTTATTTCTCAAACATAGACAATCAAAATAGGGCATCTCCCTAATTTAAGATGTGATTAGTTCATTGATTGGTGTTTAATTGCGTTGACTCAAATCTTATAATTTGCAACCAGAAGATGAAAGTTTTGTGCATAATTAAGATGTGGGAATGCATTAGATTGTCCCTTGTGAGAAGGAAATATACACTGATAAAATACATTCTCTCATATCTATACTATCGTTATAAAGCAACAATAGTCATTTTATATATAGTCTCTATACTAATTACATTGGTGAATCCAGGATCGAAGTCCAGCTAGGGCGTGTTGACCGTTGATCGTTGACCGTCGACAATTATAATAATTCGATCGTTTAATAAAATTTGGTTATATAATATTAAAAGTTATTCAATATATATGTAAATGAACTAAAACGTCAAAATCGTATACAGATGAAAATATACTTCAATACAACCCAAAATAGTAAAAAGAATACGATACAACCTTACTCAATTACTTTGTAACTGTAAACTTAGACAACTGCATTCTACGGGATCTCATGATTTGAAAACGTTGCAATATTTCCTCATTCTCAAGTTTTTTAAAAATAGCTTTCTCCATGTAAACCACCAAATTGTCATTCAACCAGTCATCTCCCATTTAGTTGCGCAAGTCATTCTTGATTAGATTCATAGCAGAAAATACTCTTTCAACACTTGCAGTTGCCACAAGTAATATCAAAGCCAAGGTGAGCAGCCTATAAACCAATGGAAAATAATAGGCGCTTCTAGTTTTAACCAACTTCTGAGCTACACAAAATATGCTATTGAGATTAAAAAAGCTTCGTCTATTCTCAAAAGCAAAAGAAATTTATCAAGTTGAGGTTTAAGTAATAAAAGTTCTTCACTATTGAAGTCCAAAGGATAGAACTGAGCAAGACGTAGCAATTTATCCTTATCAAAAGCTGCAAATGAATCTATTGGACTTAAATATAAAATGCAAGTAAAGAGCTCAATAGTTGTTTCTGAAAAACGATCATTCAACTCTTGCAAGATTGAGTCTATCACATGACAATACAAATCAACATAAAAGCAATGAAAATAAGTCACCGCTGAGCTACACATCTAGGTCGACCGTTCACTACTATAATATCCTCCATATTGGGCACTAAATTATGTCTATCAACACAAAACTCAATCACCTTACTCAACAAAGTATCCCAACCTTTCTCTCTCAGGTTCAGCAATGCACACTTACACAAATTCAATAACCTCATAGCATTTTGAATAACCTGATCCTTTTTCTGTAAAACTTGTGAAAGGTCGTCTGTAACTGCAAGAATTTCAAACATAAAGTGAAGACTGAACACAGACTCAAAATCTTGCATAGCGTTCATCTATCTTACGGTTGAAGATTTTTTATCTGAATGTACGCCATCTTCTGATATATTTTCAAGAACATCTATGATAGCATGAAACATATTAATGAAACGAGTAATTGTCAATAGATGTGAGCCCCACCTAGTATCACCTGGGCGTGCCAAACTCATTTCTTGAAATTGACCACTTCTACCAGTAAGTTCCCCAATATTAAGCTTCTCCAGAATATTAGCTTGATAACTTGTTCGAAGAGCATCTACACGCTTACATGATGTACCAACCAAATTCACAATAATAGCAAGTATGTCGAAAAAATCACCAAGCATACAATTCCTACATGCCACAGATACAATTGCCAACTGAAGCTTGTGAGCAAAGCAATGAACGTACATAATATGTGGGTTCTCTTTTAGAATTAAAGCTTTCAACCCATTAAACTCACCTTACATATTACTTGCTCCATCATAGCCTTGACCTCTCAGGCTAGATATGCTCAACCCATGTGTAGAAAACATTGCATCAATGACATCTTTTAGTGATTGGGCACAAGTATTAGTGACATGGGACATACCCAAAAAACGCTACTTCACTTGCCGACTTTTGTCAACAAACCTCAAAACAACTGTCATTTGTTCTTTCATAGAATTATCACGAGTCTCATCAATCAAAATTGAAAACAAAGAATCACCTATCTCATTGATAATAACCCTCATCGTCTCTACGGCACAACAATTAATCAAATCTTTTTGGATGGTTGGTGAAGTCATTTGTCATTTCCAGGAGCTTTACTAAATAATACTTCTTTAATTTCCTTACAACGAGCTGCATACTAGTTCAGTAACTCAATTAGATTTTCTTTATTAGTAGACTCTTTCGATTCATCATGACCATGAAATGACAATCCTTGCATCAAGAGGAGTCTTGTACAATCTAGCACCGTAGTCATCCTGGTACTATTACTTTGTTGTTGACTACTACTTTGGCTAGAAATAATATAGGAGATACTTTACTTTTGATTCATCAAGTTGGTACACTTTGCAAAAGCTTGATTATGAGCACTATCAAAGAGACCTACATGATCTTTGAATGTCTTTTTGTGCTTCCAATCCCTAAAATCGGTTTTAGTAAATATATGGCCACCCCTTGACCCCCTCTATCGGGTTTGAAAAGTTGCAATGCAAACAGTACGTCGCATCCTTTTTTATACTATATTCCAACCAATAAAATTCGGATAACCATTCTTTTCGAAAACATCTATTAGCATTCCCCATCCGTCTTCTTGAAATATCATGTCTATATAGTTGACAAGGACCCTTCTCCAAGTATGCCAACCTAACATCATCTCTGATATTAGGATCATATGACTCGATAAGGAGGCGTATCCCTAGATCAGATACAAGATCATCCACATTAAATTGAACCCGGGGCTTCTTTGTGTTTTTCAATAACTCTTGTGCTCGACTAGAATCAATGGCGGGACTAGATGCACAACTAGAAGTAGAAGAATTGGGTATGGACTTTCGTTTTGGTTGAAAAAATAGTTCTATAATCTGCAAAATGTCCCAATTTATTTTTCAATTACAATTGATTAAAAAAATAACCAACACATGGGTTGAATTGAGTGGCCAACATCTTTTCAATTAAACATAAATTACTTATCCTAATTTCCTAAATGAAAATTCCCAAATCATTATTCATTCCTCATTAAAACATAAATTACTTATCACAAAGCACAGTTCGCAAATACAATTTCGTAAACATAAATTTCCAAATCAATAATCATAACTCATCATGATAAAACATAAATTACTTATCATAATTTATAAATCACAATTCGCAAACATAAATTTCCAAATGAATAAATCATAACATAATTAATATTAAATTATTCAATGCTCAACATCAACAACTCCAAGATAGAACAAAATAAAAACAAAATAGGAAGACTCACAGTCACCGTAGGCAGTACAGTAGCAGGGGCAAAACAAAATCGAACAAAATCGAAATAGCTAAAACAAAATAGAACAAAACCAAAACAAAAATAAAATAAAATAAAGAGGGAAAGAAAGAGTCACCAGTCTAATGGAGTTCATTGTCTGTTCAGGCGTTTAACACTTCGACGTTTGGTACTTCGGCGTTCATTGCAGCTGCCAGCAGAACGACATGTTCTTTGATGGAGTATACTGTCTGCAGTCTGCCTCCTGGAGTCTGGAGCTAGCCTAGGTCGTGTGGTGTGGATTTGGAGAAAGAAGAAGTGAGGTCGACTCGAGGAAAAGGGTTTGGCATTTGGGGGAAATTCACAATTCTTGCTGCCCACGATTGAAATGAAATAGGTATTATGGGTTGATATATTGGATAAATTCATTTGACATTTGGGCTAAATAATAAGAGGCTCAAACCCCCAAAATTTAATATTTACTGCTGAAGCTGAAGCTCAAACCCAAAAAAAAAGGGGGCTTTCATCTTCCTTTTTCTTCCCTAGGCGAGTGGGCAACCACTGAGGCACTGACCCGGCCGCTTTGCAGATTCCGACAGAGCCGACACACGCGGTCGTGCCCCCTCGTTGGGTGCTGGCTCCGCGCTTGATAACATATAGTGATACTATATAGAAAATAAATGGAGCATCAATCCTAATGAACTCGACCATGATCATGACTCGAAGGTAGTCAATCTACCACACCTAAGAGTGTTAGGACTTGAACAGGAGACAGGAAGAATTATCGAGCTTTCCATTTGAACATTTATCATGATTTCGAGAAATAGATTATTCTACAACTAAGGCGAGAACGTTTGAACCTATTCTCGTGTAAAACTTTAGTGCTTCAATTAACATAAATAGTTACTAAAACCAATTATTTAGTGATAAGTAGCACTCCTCTTTGAACTTTAAGATACATCACTTACATTGGACGTTTGAAAAGAGTAATATTATGTTATTAATGTTTAACGTTAATCTACATGATATTAAATACTCATTCCATTCCAATTATATAGACTTGTTTCTTTTTCACACGGGTTAAGAAATCTTCTTTAATGTCATTGAAAAATTAATTTTTATCAAAATCTTTCCTAGTTTACCTCTATTTAATT
The DNA here is from genome assembly GCF_002742605.1 of Olea europaea var. sylvestris. NCBI lineage: Eukaryota > Viridiplantae > Streptophyta > Magnoliopsida > Lamiales > Oleaceae > Olea > Olea europaea. The sequence goes on from NW_019231866.1 coordinate 27,939, forward strand.
TTCAGTATGTAGTAGTAAATTATTGTTGGAATTAGTAAAAAAATTGAATGATTTAATTTGAAGAAGAAAAAAATGAGAATTGTTTCATGTTTTCAAGAAGTGAGAAATGTATGTATTTGGATGATTTCAAGAAGTTGGCATATTAAGTGGGAAAATTGAATAAGGGTATATTGGTAAAAGAACAAAAAAAAAATTTCTAATTTAAGAAACAGACCTATATATTTGGGACTAGGCTTGGGCGCAGTTTGGTTTGGTCGGTTTCGACTCCAACCCAAAACCAAAACCAAAACCTAATTAGTCGGTTTGAGCAAATTTCAAGTCAAACCAACCCACTCTAACTTTTAAACCGAACCAAACCAAACCAAATGAGATTGGTTTGGTTTTGAATTGGTTCAGTTTGGACTTTTAGTCCAAATTAATTTTTTTAAAAATATATTGTCTGAATTTTGGGCACACTTAGATTGCAAGAACTAAAATAATCAAATAATTTTATATTATAAGAATTATTGATTAATAAATAAAATCAGACTAATAGAGATGGATCAACAGAAAACTTAATTTTTTTTAATATTATATAATATGACTGCTTGAATATGGAAAAAAATGCTAAGTATAACATAATAAGCATGTGAAAGAAAGTTTTTAGTGCTATTACTTACCGGCAACACCATATATTGGAGGGAATTGAGATATAATTATGATATTAAAGTTTATCTTTTGGTTTTTATTTTTCGTAAATCAAATAAAAAAAAGGTGAATATATAAATGGGTTGGGTTGGTTCGATTAACCAACAGTTTAAGACTTTAAACCATGATTGAACCAAACCACCATTGTTTTGTTTAAAAAAACCAAACCAAACTAATTACTTGCATCGAATCAACCTGAATTGACTCGAATCGGTTCAGTTTGATTGGTTTGGTCGGTTTTTCGATCTTTTTGCCCAGGCTTATTTGGGATAAGAGAAAGAAAACTCATTTTATATAATTGGAAAAGAGGGAGTATAATTTTAATTAAATTGATCTCATATTTTTACATTAAATTGAAATTACCATTTAATGTCATATATTGTGACATAAACGGTGCTAAGTTTGCACTTTCAAGACCACTCTTTGCTTGTGCGTGAAACGTATTTAGTTTTTCTCTTTCCTCTTTGGCTCACTTATGAATCTCATATTCAAACTGAGAATATGTATTTTTTTATTTTTTTTACACTCATTTTCAACAACATTTTTTAATAAAATAATTTTGTATTTATAGATCCATAATTTTCCTATGGTTTATCGGCGCATTATCCAAAAACATCACTTTTCTTAAAATTTATCTCAAAAAATTCTATATCAAACAGATTCATCAATTACTAACGAGTGAATATGAAATGTATACAGATCAATAACATTTGGTCCCTATTTAACAACCATTATTTGGGGAAAATAAAGTTTTGAATATTGATTTTTAGGAGAATGTGTGATTGAAAAATAGAAAAAAGTTTCGTGTTTAAGTGCAGAATATTTTATTGTATAAATATATGGCTGAAAATAAGTATGTAAAAAAAAGTTCGAAAATAATGATTTTCAGACAAGGCTTTAATCAATTCCAGTCGAAACAATACATTCAAGGTCAAGGATACCATTAAGAGTTTGCTTTTTTCTCGTTTCATTCGTTCATCAATAAAAGAAATTGAAGTATGAAATTACTTTTCCAAATTTTAATATTTATTATTTGGAGCATATTATTTTTCTAGGTGAGTGTGCTAATGTACGTTGTGTTTGGTTCAAATAGCTAAGGGCCTATTTGGTTTGTGTTTCAATTTTCAATTTTGAATTTTGAGTTGATCTTTTACTTATTTTGTTATTGAGTGTCTGTTAAGATTTTTAAAACCGTGTTTAGTTTGTCATTTTAAAAAATTATTTCTCAAAACTAAAAATTAAAAAATTCGTTTGGTTTGAAAATTTGAAAAAATTGTTTTATGACATTTTATTTTATCAAGTTTGATTAATCAATAAAAATAGAATAATTTTATGTTAATGTATTGTCATATATTATATACATTTTAAAGTTGGTGAATCTTATAATACTTTTTTTTTCTAGACTAAAAATTAAAATAATAAATTAATTTTAAAATATAGGAAATAACAAAAAAATAATGACATGGACGTAAAATATTTTTATTTGTGTTCATTTAACTAGTTCTCAAATTTATATGTAAATAATCAATAGTTAGAACTAGTTTTATTTTCTAGAATTTTTTATAATTTTATTTCTTTAGAATTTTAATTTTTGTTTTTTTAGAATTTTATTTTTTCAAAAGTTATCAATTTTATTTCTTGAATTTATAATTTTTAAAGTTTTATTTAAACGCTTGTTTTTTATGTTTTGAGAGTTTTCAGAATTTTCACTGAAAACGCTCAAAATGTCAAAATGTGATTTGAGTTTCATATTATAAATTTATTTTTAATTTTGAAAATATATTTTCAAAAATAACATATCAATAACATTTTTAATATTTTGTAAAAATGAAAATGACTAGAAAATAGCAAATCAAATGCACTCTAAATCTCTTTGTATACACAAAATTGACTTAACATTCAGAGCCGGCTTATTTGGCCAAAACATCCATAAGTTTGACCTTTAGTGTGTAAAAAGTCCCCACATTTCAAATTTTTGCATTTTCACCTTTATTTCTATTTTCATTGTAGAAAATGTTATTCTGTCCAACTACTGTTAGTCATATCGTTAAATGCACACCTGAACTCAATTATATTTTAAAACAAGAATGGTAAAATGGTTAGGCCATTTCAAAAAAGGAAAAAAAGAAAGAAAGAAAGAGAAAATCTCCCTGCAAGAACATACCAGACATGCACACACATGGTTTCCTTTCGAAATCTCAACCTTTCACGTCCCTCTTGTTCCCATTCCCTTCCTCTCCTTCTTCTATCATCTCAGATTTGTGCGTTTACAGTTCATTTGTGCGTTTCATCTTTGCATCACCACCATCATCTAAATATGGACAGTCTCTATTTTTTTTTTTTTGGTTGAATGCACTTGTAGGACATTGAAGTTTGGTCTGAATTGTAAATTTCTTTTGTTGATGTGTGTGAATAATAAATTTGAGTAAGAGCCAAAATGTGTCTAAAAGTGTTGGCTTTTGTTGCTTGATGCTGAACATAATATATAATCATGCTAAACTCTTTTGGTTGTGATTTCATTCTTTTGCTAAGTTTTTATGTTCGATTTTTGTTCAATAGTTGTATTTGTTGTGTTTATTGATGTCTCCATTTATGAATTTGACTTGTTGTCTTTAAATTGTAATCTGATCATCGCAATAAGTTGTTGTGATTGATCAGTGTGCCAGGTTGTTATGTTGGACAGGATGTTTGCAGGATAAGACATGGATTGTTTTCACAAAGATATGAAACGAAAGGACTTTTTTGCAAAATCCTTCAAAAGGTAGGGATGTTTTACGCAAAATCCTTTGAAACGTGGGCACATCTTTCGCGAAACTTGTTGAAACAGAAGGATGTTTTGCACATGTTCAATTTCGGGGAAAAAAAAAATAGATTTACGGCTCCATATTTGATGCAGTATTCTGGGAAAACTGAGTTTTATGATTTTTGATATCGAATTGCTATGGAGACTAACAAAGGATGAGAGCAGGTATAGATGCCACAATAGGAAAATGAAAAATGCATGAGCTTGAGTGATGATGAACCGTGGACTTCAAACAATAAAGGCGCTGCAATTTAAGAATTACGATTTTACACACAGCATTTCAAATTCAAAAACTTGGTTTTGCTTCATTTGTTTGATTAATCTTCGTGCTTGCTACCATTTCAAAGTTTCATCATATATTATTGCTTCTTTTTTTTCTTTTTTCTTTTTTAATACTTGCGAATAACCTGTTTATGGTGGGAAGAAAACTCTCTCTCTCTCTGTGGATTTTGTTGAATAACTATGCTGCTAGCCTGCTATCCCATTTTAGACTAAAGGCGTAACAGAATCCGGTCATACACCAACTGAATTTTAACGATTACATGCTTATACAGTCTAGCAAAGTAGTATTAATGTGGAAAACTTACCTCCAGACATTAGAACACACACTCCATACTAGAGAATTATACAGTCTGGCAAAGTAGTGTTGATGTTGAAACTTACTTCCGGACGTTAGAAAACACACTCCATACTAGAGAATTTTTTTCCTGAGTATTGATCCATTAAAGTAATCATCAAGAAGTTCAAGGACAGTGTCATAAAAGCAATGCTTCTGTTGCATGTTGATGCTGTGCAGTGCAGGAGAAAAGGCCTTAACATAATCAGGTTCCACAGACGAAGGAATTATTTTGACTTTGAAAGTATGGTCACAAACCGCCTTTTAGCTTTTCATAACCATCGATTTCTTGAACAGTTCATATCAGCTAAGAAAGTTCCATTAAAGTCAAAATTTTGATATCTTCTCTGAGAAGATAGAATCTAAATTCCTATTGAAAGAAACTCTTGGGAAAATATATCGATTTTACTGTGCAATAATTCATATTCAAATTAATCTTCTTTTAGCGGAATAACAATTGGGCGGAATTCCGACTTACAGAATAAATGGAATAAACTACAATGATAATGGTCAAGGTAAGAGTTTGACTCTTTTTCTTTAAGACGATAATACTTCGCACTGGTGATGACGGTCTTCCGACACTCGTCTCTCAAGATACAACAACCTCGACTTGTAATAATGGAACTCCAAATTACAAGACCCAACAAACTCACTAACATTTTAATCTCTCTAAAACTGGATGACTAAAATGCGTGAAAATAACATATGGAACTGAAATGCAAAATATGAATTATGCAAGAAGGAATGGATATAATTTGCAAGAGAGGAAAATCGGAATTGATTTTGGAATGAATTAAATCCGGCATATGGAGGCCTATTTATAGAAGTTGAAAAATTGTGTCCAAAACAAATTGTGTCTTGAACAGACAAAATCCATTTGTACAGGCAATTTAACAGTCAATCACCATTTTCTAGAAAATGTCACACGTTGAGCACAGAAAAATATGAAAAAAATTAAATAATATAAATAAAAACATTAATTTAATTTTATAATAAAATAATATAATTTAAATACTATTTTACCAAAAAATATATATACCAACTAGGTCCAAGCCCACGGAATTGATTTGAAAGAAGGAATGAATATAATTTGCAAGAGAGAAAAATCGAAATTGATTTTGGAATGAATGAAATTGGGCATATAGAGGCCTATTTATAGGTTGAAAGTTGTGTCCAAAATACAACAACCGAAAAATTGTATCTTGAACAAACACAATCCATTTTGACAGGCAGATTAAAGTCAATCGCTAGCTCCTAGACGATTCCACGTGTTGCACACAAAAAAATCCGGAAAATTAAATAATATAAATAAATACATCAATTTAATTTAATTATAAAATAATTTAATTTAACTAGAATTTTACCTAAAATATATAGGGAAAAAAATCAGAATTATCCTACATATAAATAAAATTTCACTTTCTACTACTGTACTAAAATAAATGTTGGGATTACTATATTACTAAAATAAATTCCCACTTTTACTATAATCCAAACTTTCCCTATTTTAACCCGTAATTAAAACCACAATTAGATACAGAATAGAAAACAGAATTAATTAATTGAGAATGCTGAAATTCTGGGAATTCAAATTCAAACCATTAAAATGCTACTATAACAAGAGCAGCAATGGTGGAAGTGACAAATTCTAACTTGTATCTCAGTTAAATTCTCCTTTGGTATAGTTTCATCGACTGATAAATTTTTATTGCTTACTTTTGTAGATCGATCATCATATGAAGTCAATTGAACAATCAAATTATGTAACAGGTGATATTACATTGTATTGTCCTTCTTCTATGTAATCTTACAAAATATTTTCCGTCTTTCGATTTGACTTCATAATTTGTTTGATTTGGATGAATGGGATTTCAGAAAATTACATAATTTTTTTCACACATTCCAAATTATGAATGATATTCCATTAATTCTACACATATTAATTTAATCACATTACGCTTATCATAATTTAGAAAGATAGATTAAAAGTGATAGATCATGTGGCTTTCTTGTAAATGAAACAAGAAAATAGAACATATCTATTGTCGTAAAGATGGAAATGGAATTGGACATCGGTTTCTTGAGATCGAATTTGGTGGGGTTTGAAATCTCTAAAATATTGAAGTAGGTAGCAATGAGGTTTTTGGTTAATCTTTGTAAAAATACTAAAGGCATTGTTGGAGTGATTACAGTTTATATCATGATATGTAAGGCATGTTGAGAGGTATGATTACAGCATGCATAATGGTAAATATTGAAGAGTAGAGCAATTTTTGGGATTCAGATTTTACTAAATAAAATTAAGAAGGTGATGTATAGAAAGGATCGATTTCGAATGGGAGGAGTATTTCTTAGGAATGATTTGGTGATCAGTTTTGATTTCTCTTGAAGAAGGTGCGACTGGATTTTCAGTTGAATAAAACTGGACGTCCAGGCGCCCCCCTATTGGGGGGTCGTCTGACAGTGACAGGCGACCCCCCAATAGGGGGGCGCCAAATAGGCGCCTGGACGTCCAGCACGTCCCTTTTCAGTTTGCATCTCTCTCTGTAATAAATTTTGAAGCGGTAATTGGGGGATAACTGCGTGGATTTGGGTGAGTGATAATGGCTATTTGGTGCATGATTTTTGCATGTTAAATGATTAATTGGGAAGAGAATGAATTTTTAGATTTTCATTTGTACTGCATAAATTACAGCATTTTCAGAATAAAAAACTATGAGATGTAAAATTGGAAATTTTTTTTTTTTTTTAAAATGGTGTATTGGATGAAATTTCCTCAAAATATATATACCAACTAGGCCCAAGTCGACAACTTGTGCCCGTACAAGCCGGATGGCAACTACACATTTGTGGTTGGTACAAATTCGAACCCAAACCCACGTCCCGAACTTGAGCAATATAAAGTGATTTCTTTTACGACTATAAATTATCATCCCATATTGGGTCATCTTATTGGACCCAGTCGAGGCTCTAAATAGGCTAGCCGAAGCGCCGCTGAGGCTCTAAGAAGTCCAGCCGAGGTGCCTATTATTATGCTTATATAATCACCTCCTTATTGGGCTTAGACTTAGGCCCATTAACCCGTTTGGCCCATTTCACTCACATTTCTCTATGTATATGAACTTATTCACACAATTAAGGTAAGTATCAATACTCTACCCAAATCCCCCCTATCTCTATACTATTGCACTCTATATATATTTATCTCCGTCCAGTCGTTGACTTAATCATCGGAGTGCAAACGGTCGTCAAACTTTTTCTTGTCCAGCCGCCTTTTCCTCTTGACGGGGTGCTATATGTGCAGGTTCGGAGGGGATAAGGCCGGACATCTATTGTCGCCATTTTTGGAGGTAAACAATTTCTATTCTTCTAGTTTTTCAACTTCAAATGATTATGTTTTGGCCTTAATTTCTCATTCACCCTTAACTGGTTTCTGAGAAAATAAATACATACATTAATCTACTCATGGAGTAGAATACACTCGGCCAAAGAAATTTTTTGTCCAACTAACGGGACCCACTTAAATAATTGATCAAAAGTTGGTCAAACTGACTAATTAAACCAATTTTCCAACAAAAACCATACATAAATAGAGTTAAAACTGCTCCCGTCTACACTTCTATCGTCTACCCACTTGCTTCAATGAGGAACTTGTACATTCACCATTGAATTATTTCTTGTGCGAACATACTCATCGCTCATTTTAGACATACAAGTAGCAAAAACAATTAGGGACGTGTTTTCTGATTAATGCATCAAACGAATGTTTTAAGTTGATCTTTGAGATTGCTAATATTGATATCACAATTTGCATTAGGCTTTGGATTAGAGAAGCTCCAGCATCAATTCTATTATAGCTGCAGATGGGAAATGACGAACAACACCAATCCTCTATTGCTGGTTTATTGGACCCATTCGTGATGAAATGACTACAATGCTTACTGCGGATAAACAGAAGCAAACAGTGGTTAATAAGCACTGGAGGCAATCGGTTAGGGATCATACTCTTCTTCAGGTCAAGTTGATGAATGAAATGGGGCCTAGTAAATATGCTTCGGCCTAAGAGTCAAAATTATTTCTAGAAGCTTTAGATTTACTTAACATGAGAAAAGAGTTGTTCGTGAAAATTTTACAAGATCCAAAGTGTTCATTCGCAAATCAGTTACATGGTAGGTGGAGGTCAAATTTAAGGTTTGGACTAACTAAGATTGTCATTTCCAGTGGCTGGTTCATCAGGCAGAATAAAGGTAAGTCCAATTTTATAGCAGAAGAGGAAGGTGATGAAACATCTGAAGAAGACTTCAACAAGCATTTGCTGACATCAAGAGGTGCATTTAGGGAAGATGGTATACCTGCAAATGTTCCTCCAAGTCCTGCCCATGCCCTCAAGAAACACAATGAGAATAAAATTGTCATGAAGTTTTTCAGGAATCTTGGAGAAAAGCTGAAACATGCAATCTGAGAGAGAAAAAATGAGAAACAACGAACTGTAATGGATGCTATCCTTCATAAATTTCCTTATGGTCGCAGAGTCTCCAAGGAAGCGAAGGAGGATACTCACATGCATACAGGTCCATAGTCATAGACAAATCCAACAAATACAGTCAGGGGAGATATCATTTGGCCCTGGTGTTGGCAAGAGTGACTTGCAAGACATCAAGAGAACATCATCGTTTATTTAATCATTAGATAGATATAGTCAATTGCGGGAGACCTGTTCCAGTGGAGAAGAGCAACATAAAATTTCTGAAGAAGTAAGGTTGAGAACGACAAGAACATCTTCACCTGTTGGGACAAGTCCTGCTACTCTGGCAAGGATTCTATCACTGCCTGACTCAGGTCCTACTCTTATTTTCCAAGTGAGGACTCTCCTGGCGCTAGTTCTTTAAATGCACCACTTGATAATTCCGCAGGGATTGTATCTATTGTTAGTAAGCAGCCTGGTGAACAAAGGTGTTTAGGTTGAGGTCTGAGAGTAAAACTCAATCAGATGCTGTATCAGAAAGTGGAAATCAAGAATACCTATCAGATGTTATTGAGACATTTGGCAGTGGAAATTTGGGAACAGTGTTCACTAAAATTATATACCGCAAGTGCATGGGTGCGTTCAAGTAATAAAGTGGACTTATGAGTCCAAGTATCGAACCCTCGAAGAGTGTTTTTTTTTTTTTTTTTTAATTATAAAA